>NC_058403.1:110176567-110461639 GCF_002201575.2 Neomonachus schauinslandi
TATATATATACAATGGAATATTATGCAGCCATCAAAAGGAATGAGATCTTGCCATTTGCAACGACGTGGATGGAACTGGAGGGTATTATGTTGAGTGAAATAAGTCAAACAGAGAAAGACATGTATCATATGATCTCACTGATATGAGGAATTCTTAATTGTAGGAAACAAACTGAGGGTTGCTGGAGTGGGGGGTGGGGTGGGAGGGATGGGGTGACTGGGTGATAGACACTGAGGAGGGTATGTGCTCTGGTAAGCGCTGTGAATTGTGCAAGACTGTTGAATCTCAGATCTGTACCTCTGAAACAAATAATGCAATATATGTTAAGAAAAAAAAAAGAAGAAGAAGAAGGTAGCGGGAGGGGAAGAATGAAGCGGGGGAAATCGGAGGGGTAGACGAACCATGAGAGACGATGGACTCTGAAAAACAAACAGGATTCTAGAGGGGAGGGGGGTGGGAGGATGGGTTAGCCTGGTGATGGGTATTAAAGAGGGCACGTTCTGCATGGAGCACTGGGTGTTATACGCAAACAATGAATCATGGAACACTTCATCTAAAACTAATGATGTAATGTATGGGGATTAACATAAGAATAAAAAAATAAAAAAAAGATTCTCTCTCTCTCCTCCCTCTTCCCCCTCCCCCCTTCAAAAAAAATGACTCAGGTGGTATTGTAAATATATATTTACTGCAAAAACATCTATACAGAGGTGTATACAGAGCTAAAGTTAAAGGACTTCTTCACTCCCCCCACCCCAACTCATTCCTATTTCCCAGGGGTATTTGTTTCTAACATTAAAATAAAAAAAGCCCTCTCCTCTATGTATGTGTATACACGTGTATGTATCTCCATCCGCACCTAGGATGCTACCCTACCTGAGGGGTATGAAATGTGTGTTTATTCATTTCTTTAGAAGTTCCAGCTACTGCACTATCTAGGCTACAACAGAAAAGTCACTTTTAACTCTGTCATCTATTGCCATACAAAAAAACACCGTAAAACTTAGTGACTCCAAAAACAAACCAAAAAACTCACCATTTTTATTTCGTTCACGATTCTGTAGTTCAGCTGTGCAGGTCTTCCGATCTGGACCAGCTGGTTCATCCCTGTGGCCAGCTGGTGGGTGAGCTGGAGCTCTCCTTCATGTTGGGCCGGTTGGCAGCTGGGAGGTGTAAGGCCCCTCAGCCGTCCCAGCTTGTCCCGGCTCCACGTGGTCTCACACCCTCCAGCAGGCTAGCGCAGCCTCATCCCACGGCGATCTCAGGGCTCCCAGCAGCAAAAGCTGCCAAGCTTCCCAACCAGCGCTCTGGGCTTCCGCCCACGTCACGTTTGCTAATGCCCCATTGGCCAACGCAAATCACGTGACCAACCCCAGCTTCTGGAGCCGACAAACGGTCTCGCTTCTTGATTGCAGGAGAAAACTACATTGCAAAGGAGTGTATGGACGGGGGTGGGAATTTGCAGCCTATTTAAGCCACCAGACTCCTTGAGGGCGTGTGTAGGGCACCTGGGAATTCCTAGGGATGTCTCTCCTAGAAGCCGTATCATTTGGTCAGAAGCGCAAGTAGCTCCGTTGTCTTAGACCCTTTGGGCTCTGGATGTTTAAGGGAAAGGTCTTCCCTCAAGCGCACCTCAGGAGATAAGGCTGACAGGAGCTCTAGGTCTGAAAGGTCGTGGATCCTGGGACCTGGACTGGGGCAGCTATGATGGGAACTGAGGGGGGCTAAGAGCTGTATCTTCATGATCCTAAGAGAGGGGCACTTAACAACGAGAGTGGATGATCCTCTTTGGAAAGCCCAGCACAGCTGCCTCTGCAGGTGAGTTCCTTTAGGGGCTTCAGTGATTAACTGGGAAAAGAAATTGTGACTATTTTCACACCAAGTTTATAGAGTTTATACTAATTATACATATTTTAGCTAATTGCTAATCATTAAAGCTTGTCCTAATGTGTTTACTTTGAGAAATTTGCCAAGCTGTACACTTATAATTTGTACACTTTTCTATGTGTCTATTTTAATTAAAAGTTTGTATTTTTAAAAATTGGTTGATCATAACAGCTCGAAGGACAGCACGTGGACCTTTTGTGGTGTTGGGAAGACAACATTGCCTGGGAGCCAGATGACTTGAGTATTTTTAAAAATTGGTTGATCATAACAGCTCGAAGGACAGCACGTGGACCTTTTGTGGTGTTGGGAAGACAACATTGCCTGGGAGCCAGATGACTTGAGTTGTCATCCTCACTAACTACTCCTGGCCTAAGATCAACCACTGAGCTTCTCTGAGCCCAAGTAGTTCACCTGTGAAGTGAGGGATTCTAACTTATACCTAAAACCCATTTAATTTCCGTGATCCAGCTCCTTTTATTAAGTACCTACTAGGCCTTCTGGACACACTGGAGGACAACATAGAGGCATTTCCTGCCCTGGTGGGGCTTACAACCTGGTAAGTACAGACAGACAAATAGACAAGCAGAACCTGCCTGTGATCTGTGCCATCCCCTGAGAGGAGTCACAGAGGGGCAGTCGGGGTGCTGGGGGAGCCTTGTGGAAATCACGAAAGATGAGCATTAGCCAGGTGAGGCACAGGGGAAGAGTACACGGGAAGCAGGAACAGCATGCCTCAGGTCCTGAGGGGAAGGATGGCAGGTGCATTTAAGGAGCGCAAAGACCTCGGGTAGACCCTGAGCACAGGAGAGGGTAAAGGTCTCAAGACACAGTGGAGAAGTAGGGGCCCGCAGCTTATTAAATCCGCCTGCACCTGAACCCTGGCTGAGCCATTCACCAACAGAAGTCTCTGACAGGGAAGAGTGAACATGTAAACAGTTTATAATCAACCTGCCACTTCCTTCTCGGGCCATAAATCCACTTGAGTATTTATTATCTATACCTTGAAGTCTCTTTTTTCCTGACCTCACTTATTTTTCAGATTACTGACAAGCTTTCAAAGAGGCATCTACATGGCTGCACCCATCCACAAACTGTTACTGCATTCTGGCCAATTGCAAGACAGTGGACAATCACAAATGTAAATGCATAAAGCGATATTTACAGTGTGCCAGGAGCTGTTCTAAGGTATTACATATATTAACTCATTGAACCCTTATGACTGGTCTATAAAATCGGTACAAAGAATATTAGTGCCCACCTCATGGGCTTGTCAGGAAAATTAAATAGTCCTGTTTTACAGATGTGGAGACTGAGGCATGGAGCAGTTAGTGTCTCAGGTCAAGCTGAGGGTCAGTTTCAAGGCCAGGATTTAAACCCAAGTAGCTTGCTCCTTGAATCCATGCCCTTAACTGTGGTTTTTAGCCTCTTCAGGCTCCTTCTCCCCTTTTCTTCTCAGACTTTCCCCCCCCTTGGCGTGTAACTCTTGGAGGCTCCAAACTAACACAGAGCTCTTGAAGGATGAGCACACTTCTGCCCTGTCCCTGACAAATATCAGCAATCCAGTCACCAAGATCCAGAAGTCTTTTCTCAGGCCTCGGTCATCACCTCCGGCACAATGGTTCACCTGAAACCTTGGCTCCTTTGTTTCCTTCAAGGTAGATCTTGTGGACTGATTGTTTGTGCCTTCTCCAAATTCCTTATGTTGAGCCCTAATTCTGAGGGTGGTTATATTTGGAGATGAGGCCTCTAAGAAAGCAATCACAGTTAAATGAGGTAAGAGGGTGGGGCCTTGGTCCAATGGGATTAGTGTCCTTACAAGCAGAGACACCAGAGAGCCCACCCCCACTCCACTGGGCTCATGCAGCAAGGAAGAAATGGCCAAGCAGCCATCTGCAAGCCAGGAAGAGGGCTCCCACCAGAAACCATATTTGCTGGCTCCTTGGTCATGACTTCCAACCTCTACAGCTATGAGAAAATTAATTTCTGTTGCCTCGGCCGGCCAGCCTGTGGTATTGCACTGTGGAAGCCCTCACCAACTGATAGAGTGGGAAAACCTAGTCCTCCGCCTGCCCTCCACTGCTTTGTCAGTTTTCCTTTCTCCTGTGGTCAGAAGTCTGCAAAGAGTGTGGGGCTAAAGTCTGCATGTTGGCAGGGCTGGTTCCTTCTAAAGGCTCTAGGGGAGAATTTGAAAAAAAATAAAAGAGGATGATGTGTTGGAGGCCCGGGGGTGGTTCCCTGTGAGGAAGTGCCACTTGAGGTAAGAGCCGCCTGAGGAGGAAGCAGACACGTGGAGAGCTAAGGGGAGAGCGAGAGCGAGAGCGAGAGCCTGGAGGTGGAAATAGCTTCGTGTATTGGTTTCCTGTTGCCGCTATAATAAGTTACCACAAACTTGGTGGCTTAAAATAGCACAAATTTACTATCTTACAGATAGAACTGCTTATTTATTTGTTTCCTTCTTTAACGTCTTTGTGTAACTTCTTTCCAGAATATAAACTTCATGAAGCCAAGGGCCTTGTAGGTCTCACTCCCAGCCATATCCTCCGAGACTAAAGCACTGAGATCAAATATTTGTTGGATAATTCTCTAACTGAATGCAAAAATTATGGAATAAACTGCTTGATGTGACAGAAAAATTAAATGTTAGAATATTTATGATGTCATGTTCAAATGAAGAAAAGCATGGTACAAAATTATATATACTCACAAGATGTAAAACAAATAAATATGCAGAGAAAGATGACTCACAGAAAATACCTCAAAATGTTAATAGTGTTTGTTTCAGGATGCTAGAAATATGGGTAGGCTTTTTTTCCCCCCTTTTATCTTTATTTTCTGCATTTCCAGATTTTCTGTAGTGAGCGTGTATTACTTTTTAAATGTCTGGAGCTCTGGGTTAGAAATAATCTACCAGGTCATACCAGGTAATGGCTGCCTCCTTCCTGAGTGTCTCCTGATTCCCCTCCCTACCCAGGAGCAATCTCATCGAGCTCCAAGACATCCTCTGTGCCCGTCTGGCAGCCGGCCACACGTTTCTTCTTCTGTTATAGTTATCAAAGAACTTGTCACATCTCCCCTCCCTCTCGGCTTCCTTATTCATCTCTATATTCCCAACAGTATTTCTTTGGCCCTTGGGCTGCACTTCAAACATGCTGCCCATTACCATAACCTTTTATCTCTATCCTCTCTATTCTCCCTGATCCTACTCTCCCATAGTCTAGTGAGTCTAGCAGAGTCTAAATGTAACCACACCTTGCTCAAAGCCTCCAGTGGCTCCCCGTCTTCCCTCCACAATTGATCACTTGCTTTCTCCACTCCAGCCACACTGCCCCCCCCCACCCCCGCACTCCCTCCCTGTGCCCAGAACACTCTTCCCCGAGATCCCCCGGACCAGCTCCCTCACCTACCTCAGGCCTCTGCCCAAATATTACCCTACTAGAGAGGTCTTCCCTGCCCACCTCTATCAAAAAGCAACTATTCCTGCCCACAACTCTGCACCCCTCCTACACACATTCACTTTCTGTTTCCCCATAGCACTTAGGACCTTCAGACACACTGTTTATGGTGTGGTCTCCCTCCAATCTAAGCACCATGAGTGAGAGCAGAAACTGTGCATGCCGCTGCTTCCCCAGAGCCCGGAACGGTGTGTGCTATATAGCAGGCGCGATAAATAGTTTTTGAACGAACAAATTACTGAGTGTACTAGATGGATGGATGGACGGAAGGATGGATGGAAGGAAGGGAAGTCCTGTAGGAGGCAGGAAGGAGAGGGATAGCTTCAGCAGGGAGAAAGAACATTTACTTCTCTGTAACTGTAGGGACAGTCCAGAGACAAGAAACAATAAATAGAGTTAGGCTTACAGATTGAAATGGATGGAAGCAGAAGGGCTATAAAGCCAGGCCTGACCTCAAAAGAACTAGTGAGAAGATATGAAACCAGGGAGGAGAGAGGAGGAGGATTTAGGGACTTCCCGTAGAGACAAGTGTTTGTTACAGCCCCTTTCCCAAGGCAGTCTCTGCTGCACGCATAGCAATCAGGGGGAGATAGCGTTTGATATAAAATATTAAAGGGAAAGATAAAGTGCATGTCACTGCTAATTAAGAGGCATTAAACATGCTTTCAGAAATCATCTTGTGAAATGAGCTTGTGGGAAGGGGGGGGGTCTGACATTTACAAAGATTCCTCTCATAGCTAATTGTTATGGTCTGAATCCTTGTGTGCTCCCAAAAGTCTCATGTTGAGATACTAAATAAAGCCCAATATGATGGTATTAGGAGGTCGGGCCTTTGGGAGGTGCTTGGGCTCTGAGGGTAGAGCCCTTGTGAATGTTCTTATAAAAGACCCCACAGAGCGCCCGACCCTGCCATCACCTGAGGACAGAGTGGAAAAAATAGAGGTCTATGAACCTGGAAGCAGGCTCTCACCAGACACCCAATCTGCCACCACCAAATCTCCAGAACTGTGAGAAATAAAGGCCTATTGTTTATAAATAAGCCACCCAGCCCGTGGTATTTTGTCATAGCAGCCCAAATGGACTAAGACACGAACACAGCCAGGCTCATTCTTCATCAGCCCTCATCAAGGCTGTGGTCCTTTGCTATTGTTCCTCCACTATGAATGAGAGCAATGCTTAGCCAAAGCATTCTGAAGGGACCCTGTGCTTTCCTTCTGAACTGAGAGCTAGCTACCAAAATATTCTGCATGCAAATATTGTTTGCACTGGGCAAAAATTCTCTCTCTCGCCTTTCTCAAAGTGGATGTATTCATGTCAGTCTTCAGAGAGACAATGGTAAATAGAGCAACAATATACCAAATGATGACAACAGAGAACAATTATATAGGACTATATACTTTTGATAGGAAAAAAAATTTGAAATTGACTTAGCATTGGAAGCACCTAAAACATTTTACGGATTATAAAAGTAACATTTTCTAAACAAAACTGTGTGGTTCGAAAAGTAAAACACAAGGGGCACCTAGGTGGCTTGGTCATTTAAGTGACTGACTCTTGATTTTGGCTCAGGTCATGATCTCAGGGTCCTGGAATTGAGCTCCACATCCGGCCTGCATGCTCAGTGGGGAGTCTGCTTCTTTCCCTCTCCCTCAGCATCCCCCTCCCCCACCTTGCGCACACTCTCTCTGATAAATAAATCTTTTAAAAAATAAAAGATTAGTTCTCAATAAGAAAACGTTTTAATAACATGTATAATATAATAAAAATAATAATCAAATTGTATCTCAAGATATCCCCGTGAATTAGATCGGAAATCTCAGATCGAGGGACCGAGGCTGAACAAGCTCAGAGTCAGTTAGTGAAGGGTGGTGCCTGGTTCTCCAATCCCAGGCCCCCAATTTCAGAGAGCACCTGGACTAGGGGAGAGGAACAATAATGGCCCAGTGCCATCTTGTCTCTGATTGGCCAAAACAGAGAATGATGTTCCATTAGGGGAAATAAATTTCTTTGTAAATGGATCCAAGGGAAGGGATTCCTAAGACTTTCAAAAAGGCCTTAACAAAGGTCCTAAATAAGGCTTACTTAAAAATGAATTCACTACACAATTGAGAAAATTCTGTAACAGTCACTGAACCGAGGTAGGGGCAGGCAACTCAGAATAAGCACAAGGACTTTCACCCTTGCTCTCTCCTTCCCGCCCCCCTCCCCCCCCATCTTCATTTCCATTCTGCTCTCTGAGGACCCTGGGAACAAACAAGCTTGCCTCCTCTGGAACAAGTCACTTCCCCACGTACAAGCAGCTGGTGAACTGCATGACCTCCAAGGGCCCTTTCAGCATCAAAATGCTTTTATTGCCCAAAAAAGGGTTGGGCTGTTTTTTTTCAAATACCACTTATCTTATTTGTACCTCGACCTCTCTACCGCACTTCCCTGTGCCAGCCCCCTTTCCTGCCCTGAGCCTGTTGGCATTTTTGACTGCTTTTCACCTCCTCTCCAAACACCCACATTTTACCCTGCCTTCCAGAGCAGCTCAACTACCTTCTCTCATCTGTACCGACTGCTTTGCTAGCCTACGAGAACTCTCCTTCTTCCAACAATATTCCGAGTATCTTTCTCTCTGATTTTCCAGAGTGCCTGGGCGGTTTTGTACCTTCACCTGCCCTGTCCTGCCCCACTGCCCCATAGCTTGCCACACCCCTGCCAAGGCACAGGCGCTGTCAGGGAGGGTGGGGACAATGCCTCTCCTCTTCGCCGCCATGGCGCAGCACCCAGGAGAGGGCTAGCTCCTAGTGCTCATTAAATATTTGACAGTCATATTGCTTGTGATTCCAGATACCTAACTTCTCACTTCCTGCTCCCTTGAGAGCCCTGTTAGTACAAGTCTTCGGGGCTGGAAAGCTCATAAATGGGAGTCCCTGATGCCAGGAACTGACCGAATATTCACAGCTAGCTCTCATGATTATTACAAGCTGGTCTGACAGCCAGGCCATTTTGTTTTCCTGCTGGACAGAAACATTCTGGAAGAATAATAACCTCAGACAAGATGCTATAGACTAAATGTGTGCTCTTAAAATTCTTATGCTTGAACCTGATTTCCATGGTGATGGTATTTGACGGTGGGGCCTTTGGGAGGTGATTAGGTCTTAAGGGGAGAGTTCTCATGAATGGGATTAGTGCTCCTTATAAAAGAGGCCCCAAGGAGTTCCCTTGTTTTCTGCCAGATGAGGACAGAGCCAAAAGACAGAGGTGTATGAACCCGGAAGCGGATTCTCACTAGACATCAAGTCCGCCTGACCTTGTTCTTCCCAGCCTCTAGAACCATAAGAATAAATTTCTGCTCCTTATAAACCACCCTGTTTATGGTGTTTTGGTATAGCAGCCCAAACTAAGTAAAACCAAGGTGACTCTGAAACCATGATAAAATGAAATAAAACAAAGCACCTCATAATTTTGTCTAATCATAAAAATAAGGTCACTGAGCCACCACAAAATACTCCATCATAGAATAGCCCCCACTTTCTGACAGCATCCAATTCAGAGCAAAAGCCTGCTTGCTTCAACCTTCTCCCAAATCATATAACTGAAGGCTACACCCTACCATGCTCTAACTAAGACACCTTGTTGTCATTGGTGATAAGGTATTTAACTACATGTGTGTTCCTAGGGTGGTCTTTGGCTGAAATGCATGGACAGTTATAGGCTGTCATTTCACATTCACTGATATGCACAAACATCTTAGGGGTAAAGTATTATTATTCCCAATTTACCCCCAGGGAAACTGAAGCTGAATGAGGTCAAGCGATTGAACAGATATCATACAAGGAGACTGCTAGACCTAACCCTGTTCACTTAATGTAAGGATCAGTCCAGGCCCTTTTTACAACACCCAGATGTCCTCAGCCACGGAGAATCTCAGTTTGCTTCCTTTACCTTAGAGGTGAAGTCAAACAGCAAAAACACAACTCCCACCAGGAACATTTCTCAGACTTAAGAGGCCTTTAAAAGGAAGCTGAACTCTACAGTGAAGATGAATATTCCAGTCTGGGTGGTAAGTAAACGGATGTCCCTTACCTATATTGTCTACCTCCTTGTGTGTATACAGGTATTTTACAAAAAAATACAATGAACTGAAAACAAAGCCCCCTGGAAAGACACAGGTGGTACTTAGAGTAGCCAGATGCCTCAAGCCTTGCAACAAGCATGACTGGGTCTAGAGCGAGGCACCCATCTCGGGCACAAAATTTAAGGGGCACCCAAAATCTCATTAATCGAGATCAAATCGATTAAAAAATCAAATCAGCAAACTGCGACCCAAAGGCCGGCGCCTGTTTTTGTAATAAAGTTTTATCGTAAGTTCCAGCATGTGTCTACTCAAAAACCAAAGTCCAGCATCAACAATACCAAGCGGCCTCACCGTGTCACTAGTAGTGGCTCTCCCTACCCCACTCAAACAAACACGCTTCAAAGGAGCTCAGAGGAAAGGGAGGTCAGTTCGCCACAGGCTGCCAGGGGAAAGCAGGTGAGAAAGCTCCTGAGCAGCTCTCTGCCCCGCCGCTCCTCTCCCCGCACCGCGGTCCTGCCGCTTTAAATCCCAGGGGCTTGGAGGCGCGCGGCGGGCCGTTGCCCGGGGAGACAGACGCACAATAGCGCGCACGCTCCCAGGCCCGGAACGGCGGCCGCGCCGGCCACTGCGCTAGCGGCCTACCCCCAGCTCCCCGTCAGCCATGGCCAACTTGTACTCGCGTCGCAGCTTCAGAAAGCCCGAGAAGGAGGAGGACAGGCAGGAGGAAGAGGAGGAGGAGGAAGAGGAGGAGGAGGCCCGCGACGCGGAGGAGAAGACGATGGAGGTCCATAGGACGTTCAGCGATGAGTACTTCTGGAAGGTTGTGGACGTCGGTGACAGCAATGGCGAAAATTCAGAGCCCTTCCTTCCCCGCTTAGCCAGCATCGTCAGCCCCAGCCTGAGCCCGACCCCGCCGCTCAGCCAGACGTCGAGCCCGTCGTGGAGCGAGACCCCGAGCTGGAGCTCACAGTGGAGCACGTCCTCCCAGAGAAGTACAGCCCCTGCCCGCCCCTTCCTCTAGGGCTTCCCGGGCCCTAGGGGCAGCTGGTCCCGCGACTCCAGAGCCTTGGTCTCTTCGCGCGTATGGTTTCTAAATACATGCTCCACTCCACACACAACCCAGTCTACCTCCGGCCCTTCTGTCAAAGGCATTGAAATCTTGGCTGAGCCTTTGTGATGGCTCACAATTTCGGACATCGTTGAAACGCTTGGTGAAACTGGAAGCTTGGGTAGTGCCATACGGAGCGCATTTGTAGTACTCCTGTGTGCATTCACGCCGTGATTGTGTTCTCTCTCCCCACCCCCATTCTCCTCTCTCTCTTTCACGCGCACACACACACACACACACGCTCCTGGAAGACTAGTGCCTTCAGTGTTGTGCTACTAAGACAATCCTGCGAAAAACTCATTTTTGTGTTTAAGTTCCTGTGCTAAAACCACTTTAGTCACTTCCTTTAAAAAGAGACGCAGAACAGTTATTTAGAGTAGGATTCTCAACCTCCCAGTATTGACATTTCTGTCAGGAACCTTCTTTGTTGGGCAGAGGGTGGGAGGGGGCTGTCCTCTGCATTATAGGTGTTTTGTAGCATCCCTAGCCTCTAGCGGGGACTATGCCATTAGCCCCCACTCTACGATAATCAAAAATGTCTTTAGATGTTGCCAAACGTCTCGTGGCGGGCGGGGGGTGAGCAGAAATTGTTCTTTTGAGAACCACTGATTTAGAAGGAGTGGCTAAATTTTTTAATGTTTCATTCAACAGGTTTTCCTAAAATATTTCAGACATTTAGAAAAGACTTGTCTGGAATGAATTTAGATAGGTAAGAAATGTTTTGTTTTCATATTATTGTTGGAAGCTTATGATGTTTACCTCTTGGATAAACATGTCTGGAAATAGAGTAAAATACTCCAGAGCACTTAGAACTAATTTATTCAAAACGATTTTTTAAAAAATCATACTGTTAGACACTTTGGAGATAGAGAGCAGGTACCTGTCCATCTACCTGCAGAGATGGCATGTCCTCTTAATATAACATGAAATAATAACACCCTGCCAGGTGGGCAATAGCAAGGGCTCTGAATGTTTAGGACATAGGTCTCTATTGGCTAAATGAGACCGTGATTATAGACACCTTCTGTGAAGGAGACTGGAAATTATGGTCTTTTTTTTCCTCTCTCTCTTTTTCTTATTGTTGTTATTGCTATTAGCCTTCAAGCACAGGAAGACTCCAGAGAAATACCTTTTGGAACATCTTTATAAATCTTCCCTGAAATCTCACACCAAACCTGAGTCCACAATCTTGAATTACTGTTCACCTAAGCTTTGCTTTTACAAGCAACTTTTAAATTCCTAAGCATCAGGAGGATTGTTCTGTCCCATTTTTATATTTTTATTTATCCTTTTAATTCAACTTTTTAAGAAAAAAATAATGTGTACATGGTTAAAATATTGAAGTATACAAAGGTACAAAATAAAAAATCTCCATGCCCTTCTTCATCCCCACACTCCCACTCATCAGTTAACATATTATTAATGGTTTGTTTCTAATATAATTTTATTTTTATTTTTTTAAAGATTTTATTTTTAAGTAATCTCTTCACCCAACGTGGGGCTTGAACTCACAACCTCGAGATCAAGAGTTGCAGGCTCTACTGACTTTGGCCAATGAGGTGCCCCTTCAATATAATTTTAACTAGCATATTTTCATTCCCTGATTTATCCATTTTTGACATAATTATGGGCTTCCCACCCATGAAAGATGAGGAATATAACTCATACTATTTCCCTCCTCTTCATTTTTGGTAATTATGTTATTTTTAATTTTTCTAGCCTTTAGGACTTTAAGGTATTTAAGCCTCTACTATCAAATTTATCAACTTTAGTGACTACCTACTAACTCTTATTATGAAAGTTAACACACTATCCTCTCACCCCTTCCTCCTCTAATTAACAACAAATTATATACATTTTATAACAAACTATATTAATGTGTAATATATATTCATATAAAGTCATTTTACTCTGCCAAGGTTTGTTATGTTCATATTATGTTTTATAATCATAATTAACTCAGTACAGGTTAATTCTAAAAATTGAAAACCAATCAACAATATAATTTCATGCTAAGAACCCAATAATGTGATTGGATTCGTGCACAAAAAAAAAAAAAAAACCCAAATCCTTTGTCAGTAAAACTTGGCTCCTAAAAGGAGAACTTTTCAACTCTCAGTTGTTTTTAATTGTCTTCAGTTTTCCTGAGTTGGGTTCAGTGGGCACACTTTCTTGATTCCTATATTACTTGCTTTCTTCTATTCCTTTTCTCTTGGCTGGAGAAACTCGTCAGGTAATTCTCTCATGCAGATCTCATGAGTAGTCAGACTTCTGAGTTCTTGCCTGTCTGAAGATTTCTTCATTTTACCCTCATACTTAATTAATAATATAACCTGGCATAGAAGAATACATTTAAAACCCTTTTCCTCAGAACTCTGAAGACATTGCTTCTTTGCCTTCTAGTACCCAGTATTGCTAATCGTTCTGATTCTCAGACACTAGTGATACGTGAGTACTTCCTTCATTTGTCTCTGTCTTTTCCTTTAGGACTCCTACTAGATAGCTGTTGGGCCTCTTGGATATCTTCAAGATTTGGGATGTTTATATGATAATATGCAGCCCTTGAGCAAAAATTTTTATTTTGGTATTCATTTTTGTCATTTCAAGGAGCCAGATCTCGTTCTCTTTTGCTTTTCAAATAGTGGTTGCTTTTAACTCTCTTTTGAGAGTACTCTTATACCAAGGTTCTTTTATTTCAGGGTTAGTTCTGTTTATCTTGGTGCTTCTCTTCTGTACTATTGATTGCCCTTAGGTGACTGGTAATCCTTGGTTATCGATTTGTATTTATAAATGAATGGCCAGTAGGTGGCCAAAATGGCGTCGTTCTGCAGCTGAGTAGTTCCTCACAGGGCTTGCCTGGAAGGTTGGCTGTGAGTCCTATGTGGGTGGATGGGGGGATATCAGAGCCAGCCTCTTGTGGAGTGTCTGCAGGAAGCAGGCAAGCTGGATGCTCCACTATTACTAGATAAGGACACGTCACTCTGTGGTTGGAGTTCTTCATGCATTTCATTTCTGGATGGAATGTCCCTTCCTCCTTTCTCATCCAGGTCTATTGGGCAGGTCCTCTGGAACCTCATACTGTGCTCTGCTTCTCTTTCAGACCTAAAGCCTCCCCAGAGAGGCTGCCCACTCTTTGTAGGAAGCAGTTCTGTGGGCTTCATCTGGAAATAAAAACAACTGCCCTGTGTCAGGGGAGAAGAAGGGGGCCTCCCTGCCTGCCCAGTTGCTTTGAGTTGACTTCTTTAACTCCGCCGATGGTAGTCCCCAGCTCCCTCCTCGCTGCACTTGGTTGAGTCTGAGCTAGGAACTTCCCAGAAGAATTTGACTTACCTCTTTTGTCTGGAGCTGTGGTGTTCTCCACTCTGGTTTTCCATCAAATGAAAGCCATTTATTTTCATTCTTTAAGGACTTCAATATTACTTGTCTACTGATGACACCTTTCTTATTTTAAAGGGCTATTTTTGTATTTGTTTGTTTGTATTTGTTATTGCAGTAAGATCTTGGAAAGGAAGGGAATTGGGTGCTCAACTGCCATCTTGACCTGAACTTCCTAATATATGGGAACATCTCTTTACTTGATCAAACTCTTAATTTCTCCTCATAAATCTCCCTAAGAAGATGCTTCTTTTATATTTCTAAGCATTCTCTGGTGAATTTGGTGAGACTGTGTTTTTAAGGAAATCTGTTCTTAAAAAGTCATAAAAATGCAACCAATCCTGGCTCACCTTCTATTTTGAATTGCCCCATTACTATTCTGGTTGAAAATGGGGCCAGCTGTAGATGGCAGATGAATGTGGAGAAACACAGGTTTTGAAGCCAAACAGGTCCGGACCCCATCTCCATCTGCCCCATGCAATGTTTCAGAAGTTCCCTAGAGCCTCAATTTCCTTGCCTGGAGAAAGGGACTATTAATACATGCCTTGATTAGTTTTTGTTAATATGAATGAAATAATGTGAGTAAGGCAACTACTGTGAAGGTACTACTACATAGTAAGTTCTCAGTAAATGTTAATTTTGTTATCCTCAGTCACCTGCCATCTTTACACAGAATTTCAGAAACAATCTCTGGGGTTGGTTTAAGAAAGGCAAAGAGACCTTGATGAATAATGTATTGATTTTGCTAACCATTGAATTGGGGAAAAAAATCCAAACATTAAATGTTGTGTAGGGATTGCTCTTTAATAGACCCTTGGTCCCTATAACTTGTTTCTCTGGGAGGTGAGATAAACAGGACTCCCCCAGAGACTTGCACAGGTGGCTTTGGCAGAGTTATTCATCACTTATTACAAGACACAGTCATTTCAGAATTATAATACCCCACTGATGCAACATGCCAAGGAACCAAGCATCCAAAAAGGAAGGTAGAGACATAAGAGAACTAAGAATGATGGGGGAAAAAAAAAAGTGACAACCTAAAATTGACTCAATTATTTGAAAAGATTTGATAATTTTAGAAGATCCAGCAAATTATTACAAAAAACTGAAATTCAAAGAGGCAAAGGAACTTGAAGCAATAGATATTATTTACTTGTTACTGGTAACAGTCATTTTAACTAGTAAAAATCAATAAATTTCTGCCTTCCTATCATGTCAGTGATAACTCAAGTAACTGAACTACTTGTAGAAAGAATACAAATTGTTTGATTACAATGCATTTAACTTCAAACCTCTTAAAAAAATTTTTGGATTATTTTTAAGCTATTTAATTGGGGCACCTGGCTGGCTCAGTTGGAGGAGCATAGAACTCTTGATCTCAGAGTCGTGAGTTCGAGCCCCATGTTGGATGTAGAAATTACTTAAATAAATAAAATGAACAAAATGTCTCATTTAAATTCAAGTAAATGCTTAAACACACACACCATCACCACCACCACCAACACACATGCCCAGATATAGTGGTAGTGCTTTATTCCCCGGGGCGGGGGAATGCGATATTGGGAGCCTCAGGGACTTAGGAATACTTTCCCTATGATGAAAACACACTGCCTGACTTTACTGAGACATAAGAATGGAAGAAAATATTTCAAAGAAAATAGAAACCAGAATCTTCTATGTATGTGCATTATTTGACTGTTAAAATGTGCTATATTTGGAAGAACTGCTAACAACTATATAGGTATACTCAAAACTAACTCTTTGTCTAAACTTCAGGACTATGTATCACACTTTGTATCCAGGAATCCCAACATCAGTACAAACAGAAGAAAGCTGGCTTCAAGAATTTTCTGGCAAAAGGCAGAGGAGTGAGTAGTTTGATTTCTTAGCTTTTGCTGGGCGATAGGCTTGCACACTGGAAAGAGCGTGGCTGGAGGTGGCGGGAGAGCCAGGTTTGAATCCCAGCCCAACACAAACTGACCTTTGCCCCACAGAGTCTCAGGCTCTTCATGTGCTGGTAATAAGAATAATACTTCCATCACAGAATTGTTAGGAAGATCAAAATGAGATGAAATCTTTAAACTCTTCGGCACCTAACCTGTGATAAATGCCAACGTTTATGTTCACATCAAGAAATAATCTGCCTTTATGTTTTGATACATATCTTCATTTTTTTATTAAGAAGCAACATGCATGCTGTTTCTAAATGCCAACCATTAAGAAATATGTAATAAAGTAAAAATTTTAATTTATCTCAGTATAAGGAATTATGAATAGCCCTTCCTTTGAACTTTTCTATTTTATATTATGTCACTTATTCATCAGATGCTTATTGAGCACCTACCACATGCCAAGCACCCATCATAGTCCAAGCCCTGTTTTAGGGAAATGGCAATGAAAAAAAAACAAAACAAAACAAAACGCCTGTCTCAGTGATCTGGTATTAAAGTGTGGAAGGTGTGGTGAGTGGTGAGATAGATAATACACAAAATAAGCAAATATGTAGTACATTAGGCTATAGACGTGCTAAGGAGAAAAAGCAGAGGAAAGGACAGGAGATGTTGGGTGGGAAGGGTGCCAGGTTACATGGGGTGCTGAGGGAAATCTTCACTGAGAAGCTAAAATTCTTGAGCAAAGACCTCAAGGATGCGAGAGACTGAGCCAGGATGATCCCTGGGGAAAGATGATTCCAGGCACTCGGACTAGCGCGTGCCTCCTCCTAGAACAAGGGGGCAGTCAGTGTGGCTGCAGCGAAGTAAGTGGGAGGAGAATCTGAGGGGAGAGGGTCAAAGGCACAATTGAGGACCAGATCTTTTTCAGTGGGAATGAAGTGGAAAGACGCTAGAGAGTTTGCACAGAAGAGTGACACAATCTAACATAAAAATGGACCAAATACTAAAAAGATGTTAATAATTCCCAAATTAATCTGCACAATGTAACTCTGATGGGATTTTTCAATGGAATGTGACAAGTTGATTTGTTGCCCTGGCTTAGCAGTGTTAAAAGACAAACTGAGACATTTTCAGATTTCTGAGTTTGAGCAAACATGGATTGAACAGAGCAGTGCCCAACAGGAGATAGTTAGGAGCGCTCCCCAGACAAGAGAGAGGGGAGAGGTTCTTTTTTTGTTTTTTTGGGTTTTTTTCTTAAGATTTTATTTATTTGCGAGAGAGACAATGAGAGACAGAGAGCATGAGAGGGAGGAGGGTCAGAGGGAGAAGCAGACTCCCTGCCGAGCAGGGAGCCTGATGTGGGACTGGATCCCGGGACTCCAGGATCATGATCTGAGCCAAAGGCAGTTGCTTAACCAACTGAGCCACCCAGGCGCCCGCGAGGGGAGAGGTTCTTACAGAGAAGACACCGGAGCAGAACAAGGAAAATTTTTGATTGGCTAGCTTATGGGCTTGAGTTATTTGGGAAGCCTAGTTGGCTGTTCCCGGTTGGCTGTTCTTAACCTTGAGGCATTTACAGGAATTGACTGGAACAGATCTTGGTTTGCTTACCTAGGCTACCAAGGAAGGTGTTAGGGCCACCTCATCTGATGGCCACTCAGTCTGAACCAAGCAGGAACCTAGTGAGCCTACGTGTGCCTCTCCATTTCTTTCAGATCTTCTTCCATAGTTTTGTGGGGGTTTTTTCCCCCATAAAGGATTCATGCAGCTCTTCCTAGTTTATTCCTAGGTATTTTATAGTCTTGTACTGATGTAACAATTGGACACCTTTTTCCTGTTATGTTTTCTAATTTTTGTCAATGCATAGGAAAATTACTGATTTCTATATATTAATCTTGTATCTGACCCCGCCCCTTGGTGAAATTCCTTATTAATTCTAATAGTTTGTACATTGAAAGTCTACAAAACAATTAACATTTCCTCTGAGTAATGGCAACTTTATCTCTTCTTGAGCTTTTTTACTTAGCAGTGCATCATGGACATCTTTCCATGTTATGAAAGATTGATCTAATTCATTGAAACAACAGCATAGTATTCCCTTTTATACAGTTATTGTGGGTTATGTAATAAAACTGATTGCTAGATATTTCAGAGTTGGGTTGGGTTGGTTTGATGTTTTGAGCTCTTCCCCTTAACAACTAAATGCCTTAATAAAAATCTTGGTGCATTCATTTTTTTATACCTGTGCTGGTATTTCTGTTGGACAAAATGCCTAAAACATATTTAAAATTTTTTTCAGATACTTCACATAGGAAGTGCATCATTTTCTGAAGCCCACTTCTTTCTCCAACAGCAGTCCTTGCTAGCCCCGGCTCTGTGAGCAAATGGGCCAGCTCCCTCCCCTTACCTCTGTCCCATTGTACGTTGATCTGGTTGGTTTTCATCGTTCCAATTCTATCCGTTTAAATCTTCTAGACATTTATTCGAAGTTGCCGATGGTCACCTTCCCCATTTCCAGTACTGCCGTGGAATCTGGGCAGGGAATAATCCTCATGGTTGAGTTCAGTGTCTTAAAGGAGAACCCCCAGCACCCTTTGACCTGAAAAGTCTTTTACAGAATAACAGACATAAGATAGACAAAGTAGTACTTAAAAAAGCAGAAAACAAAAGAGTCCGCAAACCATGTTTATAATCAAGTACAGTGTGTGTCTCTGTAGTAGTCTAGGACCAGAAAGGAACAGGGAAACATTTTTAAATGTGATCCATCAGTGGTGGCTTTCCTCTGTTCCCCACTGTCGATAAAAAGTTATTTGGAAAAGGCAAAAAAAAGTAAAAGGTAAAACAAATACAAATAAGCATATTTGTTTTTCCAAAGGGCATATTTTCTTTTACATTAAACTTCCTTCCTACTTTGTCAGGATTGATGACGAATGTACACTCATTTTACAGGGAAGAAAGCATCCTCTGTAATTAAAGAAACTGACCATGAAAATCTGGCTTCTAAGTTAAGAGGTAAATGGATGTTTGGAGACTTTCCCTTTGCCCATGAAGGCAAACTGCCATTGGGAAATCAGCTTTAACGGGGACAGTGCCCGCCCCCTCTCGAAAAGCCCTCCCCTAAGAATCTATGTGAGGAGGTGGTGAAAAGGTTTCAGGGCATTGTAACTGTGTGTGTGTGTGTGTGTGTGTGTGTGTTTGAGATGGGTAGTAGGTGGCGAGAAAGTAGAAGACCCTGTTACGAAGGTTTTAAACTTTATTGATGCTTTTCTCTTCAGAAAAATGGGTAATTAATCCAAAAGAGCAAAGACTGAGTATTTTATGTGAGCTGGAGGTAAGAAATGTTTATCAGTCCAATAGTACACAGTGTTCATGGTAAATATCATTTATTCAAACTTCAATTCTCTCTCTTTCTAAAAACGTAGTTTAAAGAAGACTTCATAACCCTATTTGAGCCACCTCTGAGAACATTGCCTAGCATCGGACCACCGTCCATTCTGACATTCAAACAAGAGAGTTCCAATTTAGGCATTAACTTCAAGGTGATTTTAATTCATATTATTTTAAAATTTTGAAATTGTGTTTATTAATGAATGATGTAATAAGCCACACGATGATTTGCACAGAAGACGTGAACATACTTTAAAAAACAAAAACAGGCGAAGAGCTCTTTTCCCTGGAACAGCGCTTAGGGTGGCTCTGTCCCTCTGCTGGGGCTGCTAGAACAAAGTACCGCCCAGCGGGCGGCCTAAAACCACAGCAACTTGTTGTCTCACAGTTCCGAAGGCTGGAAGTTCAAAGTCAATGTGTCAGCCAGTCCAGCCTCTAGGGGAGCATCTTTCCTTGCCTCTTCCTCGCTTCTGGCGGGGCCATCGAACGCTGGCCTTCCTTGGCTTGTGCCTGCTCCACTCCTATGTCCGCCTCAGCTGTCCCGGCATTCTCTGTGGGTCTGTATCCCAGTGTCCCTCTTCTCCAAGGACACCAGTCATGTTGGATTATGATCTGATCACCTCATCCTCACTTGATGACATCTGCAAAGACCCCACTTCTACATAAGGCCCCATTCCCAGGTACCAGGGGTTGGGACTTCAATATATCTTTTCAGGGGACACGATTCATCCCATGACAGTGGCCACAAGGGCTGGAAACAAAGGTGAATGTTTGCCATACTTGATCATCTTAAGTGACAGATTAATGCCTCTGCCTGATGGGCAAGGGAAGAGGCGCCCTCCTAATTCCAACAGGACCGCACACCGTCCCGCTGTACCAGAGCTGTGAGGGACTGATTGGTGGTAGGATTATTTCCAAACTCAGATGGCCTGGCCATGTCGAGAGAGCTGCACACTCCCCAGATCAGAACCCCCTTCATTATTTCCTTCGGGGTACGCTAAAGGTACAGGCTTACTCCCTGGAAATAAGAGCCAGCAATCGTGGGAGGCGGCCTGCGGCAGGTGTGTGTGCGGGGTTGTTGGGGATGCTGGGTGGGCACACCCCCGTGCTGCTCAGGGCCGCCTCGGGCAGTGCATTAAACTATACAAGTCTAAATATGCCACGTAATGTAACATCAGTCAGTATTTGCTGCTTGTATTTGTCCTGGTTTTTCTAAACTTTAGGGTCACCCTTTAGACTCTTCAGGCTGAAATTCTTTATTCAAACATAGCTCCTTCCTCTTTCTGAACCACAAAAGCTTGTACCCAAGGAAGTGTCTGGAGTTTTCTTCTGCTGACACCCAGAGATGGTCCTGAACATGAGGAAAGCCTGGTGGCCTTTCTTCCACGGGAGTTGTCCCTGCGCTGGCCCCCAGATCTTGGGCAGCTCTTTCAGGCCCGCTTACACGGGGCTTTGACAGGGGCAGCCGTAGCTGGCCTGCCCGCTCTCCTCTCCAGCTGCACCCTCTTTGGGTGCAGATTCCAGCCCCGCTCATGGTCTTCGGAAGCATCCCCGCCTTGCTTCCCCTGCAGGTGAAGGGGTGAAGGGACTGTGGGCTGAGGAGCTAATTACCAAGACCCTGGTAGGGAAATGGCCTGGCCTCACCACACTCTCTTTTTGTCCTGTCACCTGGGAGGCAAACTAGATGTTTCACCACCATCTCTCCAGGGCAGGTCTTTACCCGCCCCCCCCCCCTCCCCGACCCATGGTTCCGCTTTCAGCCATGTGCAGTACTGATTATCAGGTAGTTTCTTTCTTTCTTTTTTTTTTAAGATTTTATTTATTTGACAGAGAGAGACACAGCGAGAGAGGGAACACAAGCAGGGGGAGTGGGAGAGGGAGAAGCAGGCTTCCCGCCGAGCAGGGACCCCGATGTGGGGCTCAATCCCAAGACCCTGGGATCATGACCTGAGCCGAAGGCAGATGCTTAACAACTGAGCCACCCAGGCGTCCCTATCGGGTAGTTTCAGTAGCCTCAAGATAGTGGCCATCACTCCAGAGTGGTGAAGGCCTGGCGGCACTGGCCACTTCAGCCACCCTTTGGCCCCTCGGTGGCCATTTTGCCCGTCCCAGAGAATGGCAGATACAGCTGGCCTGGTAGTGTTCATGACCTGCGAGTCACACGCGAGTCACACACGAGTCACGCATGAGGTGGGTTTCTCCTGTAGGCCTATGCTGAGACTTGGCTGCTTGCCTGCCCAGGAGCCCCTGCAGTCACAGTGGTGACCTCAGGCCACTCACATGGGCATAGTGTCTCAACCCTTGAGCCCCTAACTCCAAGTCTCCTATTGCTTCCCCTGGCCTCCCACACCCCTTCTGAATTACCGTCACCGCACAGACAGGAGAATTCAGAGCCCCAACCTGGGGCTCATGTGTGTTATCCTTTGTCTCCTGCATCTAGTCACACACTGTAATCCCCCTCCGCCACAAGGGACTCTGATGTCAACAGTAAAGTCATTTGTGCAACTTTCTTTCTTCACTGAGGAGGCATCCTAAGGACCCACAAGCTCCTGATGGTCTCAGCTGCGCTCTGGTGAACCAGACAGAGGCCCTGAAAACACCACCCCTGCCTCTTCAGGCCTCCCCAGCCCTTGAATAGAAATAATGTCTCATTACTGGAATATACAGATCTTGCTGGCTTGGTGCCTTCTGGTATAGGATCTCAGCCCCCTGCAAGTTCCCCACCAACTATTTCAGCCCCCAGGGATTCTGACAGGTTAGCACATCCCCCACCACCCCTTGCTCCCCTACTGGACGTTTGCTGGCCCTGCCCAGAACCCTGGATCCTACTGCTCCCAGAGGCTCTGGGCCTCCTTGTGGGCACCGATTCATTTCTGTTTTCCCTTCTCTGAAGGAAGAAGAGGAGGAAATATCACCCCAGTGTGAATTTTGTGGGTGTGATCTAAGAACATTTCTTTCCAATATGGATATTTTCTCTGATGATGATAACTCGGAATCAATAGAAGAAGCAAGTTCTAAAGTAGGTTTATGGAGGAAATCATGTTATTTTTCAATGTATGAAGTATTTCTGCATCTTCCCCTGCACTGCAATGCTTAAAAGAGTTACATGTTAGCTGGTGGGGAAATATAAATCATAGTCACGATGGGATACCGTTTCATACCCACTCTGATAGCTATAATCAAAAGGATGGATAGTACTAAAAAATGTTGGCAAGGATGTAGAGAAACTGGAAGATAATATGGCGTAGCCACTTCGAGAAGCAGTCTGGCAATTCCTTGAAAAGTTAAATACATGGTTACCTATAGCCCAGCAATTACACTTCTAGGTTTATGCCCAAGAGAATTGACAACCTCTATCGACACAAAAACTTGTACACAAATGTTCATAATAACATGGTTCATAACAGCTGAAAAGTGAAAACAACCCAAATATCCATCAGCTGATAAACAGGTAAATAAATGTGGTGTATCCATACAATGGAATTTTACTCAACCATAAAAAGAACTGAAGTACTGATACATGCTTACATGCTACAACATAGATGAACCTAGAAAATGTTATGCTAAGCAAAAGCCAATCACAAAGTACCACAAGTGTATGATTCCACTTATATGAACTGTACAGAACAGGAAATCTATGCAGACAGAACACAGGTTGGTTGCTTCCAGGGGCTGAGAGGAGAAGAGGATTGGGGCTGGGGGGATGTGTTAAGGGATAAGGGTTCACATTCTAAAAGTTGGCTGAGGTGATGGTTTTGCACAACTCTGTGAGTTCACTAAAAACCATTGACTTGTACACTTGAAATGGATGCGAATTACAGAATGTGAATTCTATCTCAAGAAAGCTGTTACCAAAAAAAGTTACCATAGATCGTTAGCCATTTTGGGTTTTATCCCCCCTAAGTATCTTCATCGAGGACTGGTGAGATGAAAAATGACCTCTTTGTTTTTCAGGCCTCCTGTTGTAGGTATTTTCAAAATCTGATTGACTACATCTATGAGGAAAAAAAAAAAAACCCAGGGCCCCAAAGCAGAATTAATCTGTATTAACCCTCACGCAGCCCACGGCAGTGAAGTTGATAGACTCAAAGCAAAGGAAAAAGCCCTGCGGAGGTAACACTGAGCCTTTGATATTGAAACTCAGGCCCACTGAAGTAGAGAGTTTTTGGTCGATGAACCTTGTTTTTTTCAAAATTTATAATTTTGAAGAGGTGTTCCCAGAAAAGAAATAAAAATTGGGGGCCCCTGGGTGGCTCAGTCGGTTAAGCGTCTGCCTTCGGCTCAAGTCATGATCCCAGGGTCCTGGGATCTAGTCCCACATTGGGCTCCCTGCTCAGTGGGGGGTCTGCTTCTCCCTCTGCCCTTCACCCCACCTGTGTGCCCTCTCTCTCCCTATCTCAAATAAATAAATAAAATCTTTAAAAATAAATAAATAAATAAATGGCCAAAGCAAACCCATTAAAATTCCTGGTAGATGTTATTGAGATTCAGAAGCTCCCAGAAACTCTGTGAATTTTTTAACAATTTAAAGTAGAAATCTACCAACTGCAAATTCTCAGCTCAATTTAGAATTCCCATGTTGGAGAAATTTGTCGACTAAAGAGAGTAGAGACCCATATGTACTGATTAAATGCCTGGATTCACAAGTAATGATAGGTAAAAATAATAAGGGACAGCATTTAAACAGTTAAAATTTGTACTAAAATTCTGTTTTAAGCTTCAAAACACATTTCAGACTTTTGCATCATATTTTTCAATTTTGTAGAAAACAGGAGCGACAAATGGCCAGACAATTTACAATAATGACAAATGGACAGCCTAATTTTTCTGAAGAAGGTGAGTTCCTCAACACTGATGATATCGATCAGTTCTACATCAGAAAGCTCAGATGTTTGACCAAGAGCTGAAATTGGTATATTTAAAAAATAATATTTAAAATGTTCATTCCAAGGGTGCCTGGTTGGCTCAGTCATTAAGAGTCTGCCTTTGGCTCAGATCATGATCCAGGAGTTCTGGGATTGAGCCCCCCATCAGGCTCCCTGCTCTTCGGGGTGTCTGCTTCTCCCTCTCTGCCCCTCCCCCTGCTCCTTCTCTCTCTCTCTCTCTCTCTCTCTCTCTCTCTCTCTCTCTCTTGCGCGCGCGCGCGCGCGCGCGCGCGCGTGAGCACATTTGCTCTCTCTCAAGTAAATAAATAAAATCTTAAAAAATGGTAATAATTAAAAATAAAATGTTCATTCCAGTCAATGCATCAGTTAAGATGGTTCAGAAAATCTGGTATTTCATTTAAGTGGCTTCCGCTTACAGTTGTTATTGATCGAAATAAATTAGCAACATCTATAGAGCACTTTACAGGTAGCTGCAAAGAGCTTATGAGTTGCTATAGTATGGATAAAATTGAAGGAGCACTGATTTTTAGAATCAGAAGTTCTTGATTTATCTCCTTGCTTTTCTCCCTATAGGCTGGCTGATTTGGGGTAATTACTTAATCTTTCTGAGCATCAGGCAGCAACTCTACCACTCAGGAGCTATTGAAAAGATACTTAGAAAAGATAAATGTTTGTTGTGGTTTAAACTAAATCCCTAGTATAAAGTTCCTTGATATTCAACTATTTCCTACTAAACATAAGGTCAGAAAATTCCACTTAATGAAAATCATCTTTCTTCTTTTAACAAAGGAATGTTTTCATTTTTTAACAAAAGAAGGCGCTCACTTTAATTTAATGAAGAACCTCATTTTTCTTCCATTAAAAAAAAGTCTGATGAATCAATGCATTTGTAATAGGGTTTGAAATTTCATTTTAGAAGAGAGGTTTTGAAACATTTTAAACAAATATCTACTTTCATGTGTTTTTTTTTTCCTTAGATTCAAAGCACTTAAAAACAATTTCTTATCAACTTTCCATGGATATTCCAGAAAAAGAGCTAATTGCTGACAGACTACTTGATTTCCAACTAGAAAATAGAAACATTTCCATTGTTTGCTGTGATGCTAGAATAGCATGTGGAAAGGTGATTCTCTTGTAATTTTTTTACCCGTGACTCTTTAAAATCAGTTCTTCCTAAAATTGTAAAAGCTGTCATAATGAATATAACAGGTTGGCTACATAACACATTTAACTCTTTGTCAGGAAGAAATGGTTCACACTTGGCTCTTTAACTTCTACTAGACTTTATGTTTTTTTAGTCTCCATTGGATAAATTCTAGTTCACAACTCTCTAAACCATGTCTGTCAGAATTAAAAAGTCATTTTTGAGGGTCATAACCAGTAGAAATCAGACCAGGACTGCGTACTGCCCTTATTTTGGATGCCGTGGCCCTTGGGATGTAGCTGGAGACTGTGTCATCTTCCTTGGAGGCCTCCTGCACTGTTGAGTTGTCGGCATGAGCCAGCAGAGCATTTTGGACTCTCTGACCCTTTCAGCTGTTAGCCCTGTCACCACCGCTCATCATGGTTACATTGTTGCTGTTCTTAATAAAGCTTGTCAAAACTTGAAAAAAAATGCTTTTACATACATTTTATGGCGAGCTATTTTGGTTAAAGCCTTTTTATTTTAAAATGTGATCATTGGAACATTTGGAAGCCTTAAAAAACTAGAAAGAAGGGGGAGAAAATCACCAAAAGCCTCAAGCACTTCCCCCAAATCATTGCTAATATTTCAATATTTTCTAGATCCACACTGCCCTATAGGGTAGCAACAACTACATATGGTTATCTAAATTTAAAATAACTAAAATAAAATTTAAAATGGAATTCTTCAGTCACACTAGTCTCATTTCTAGTGCTGAACAGCTGTGTGTGACTAAGGGCTACCATATTGCAGTGCTGATAAAAAACATCATTATGGTCACCAAAATTTCTGTTAGATGGCACTGTTCTAGACTTTTTACCCTTTGGCTTTGGTTGACATTCTTGTAATTATATGACACGTGTAATTTTTATCTCTTTTTAAAATTTATTATAAAAAATATTTCCATGATATTATATAGCTTACATTAACAGCATTTTAATATCTATGTGCTCCTTTATGTAGTTTATCTCACCATTCCCCTATTATTGGACAATACAGGTTAACAGTTTTTTTGCTATACTAAATAACATTGCTTTGAATATCTTTGTGTATAAATGTATGTTTATATAAGTATATTTTTTCAGAATAGATTTCTAGAAATTAAATTATGGAGACCAGATTTCTTTCTTTTGGGTGATATAGAATTTAAGGTGTGGCAGTGAACTGAGGTGACTGACAGAATCAAATCCAAATCCTGTCTGGGGGAAAGTCACCTATCCGGCCCTCAGATTTCTCTTGCAAATTATACTTCAGATTCAGTTACTAGCACATAGTGAAAAAGAATCAAGAATGCAAGGAAATTCAACACCACAATTGAAAACCCAGAGGAATAATATCTAATTAAAAAAAGACCTGCAAAGACTCTGGAAATTAAACTATGCTTATAAAAATAAAATATCAGCTTGAAGATATATGGAGGGAACAGAAATCTATTGTGACATAATCAGTTTGTAAAGAAAAAAATGGAACTTATAGAAATGAAAAATATAACAACTGAGGTTAAAAACTTAAAAGATGACAGTAACACGGGTTAGACCCAACTAAAGAGAGAACCAATGACCTGGAAAAAAAGGTAAAAAAATAAATAAATAAATAATGAAATTCTCCATGGGAACAAAAATAAGAATACAGAATATAAAGTATATGATATGATATGAAAATGAGGTGTCTAAAACACATTTATTCAAAATCCCAAAAGGAGAAGAAAAAGATAATCAGACAGAGGCAGTATCTGAATTTTCTAGAACTGATAAATGAGAAGAGCCCGCAGATTTTGCCCAGTGAATCCCAATCAAGATGAAATAAAGAAAAAAAAAATCCTAGACATGTCAGAGCAAAACCAAGGAACACAGAGGGAAAAAAAATCTTAAAAGCAGCAGAGAACAAAAAGTTCTGTTTATATTTAAAGAGAATTATACCATCAGATAACCTCCCAACAGCAACAATGGAAGCCAGAAGGCAATGGGAATTATCTTTAGGGTGCTTAAAGAAAATAGTGGTCAATCTAGAAGTCTATAACCAGTTAAAATATTTTTCAAGAAAATATGTCCAAAAAGACATTGTCTCGTAAAGTCAAAGATAATTTGTCACTAGTAGCCCCTCATTAAAGGAAATTCTAAAGAATGTGCTTTGTGTAATTGGATGGTCTGAGATTCAAGAAATATGGAGAAAAAGTGGTACATTAGACCTTTTTTCATGTTGATTTATAAAAATTCTTATACATTTAGGATACGAGCCCTTTGTATGTCATATTGCTGCAACCACTTTTCACTTCTTGGTTTGTCCTTCACCATTTTAATTGTAATTTATCAAATCCTTCATGGATACTGCTTTTTTTCATTGGCTGGTAAATCTTTCCCAGACCTGAGATAATACAGCTATTCTCCTATGTTAAAGAAATCTCTGTAGTTCTGCATTTCACATTTAGATCTTTAATCCACTTGGAATTGATTTTTACATATAATGTGAGGTAGTGGTCCTAATTTCATTTAAAAAATATGGAGGGGCGCCTGGGTAGCTCAGTTGGTTAAGCATCTGCCTTCGGCTCAGGTCATGATCTCAGGGTCCTGGGATCCAACCCCACTTTGGGCTCCCTGCTCAGCGAGGGGTCTGCTTCTCCCTCTCCCTGTGCCCCTCCCCCTCTTTGTGCTGGCACTCTCTCTCTCTCTCTCAAATAAATAAATAAAATCTTAAAATATACATATATGGATACCGGATTGTATCCAGCTCTATGTATTGAAAAAGATTTCCTTTTTTCCATTACCATGCACTGGCGCTGCTGTCCCACATCAGATGTTTATGGCTGCATGAGTCTGATTCTGGACTCCTTACTCTGTATCATGGATTTCTTTATCCTGCCCCAACACTACACAGTCTTAATTACTATATTTTGTGATAGATCTTAATATCTGGTAGAGCATATTCCTCTCTCTCAACCACCTTCTTTAAGAATGTCGGCTCAGGGCACCTGGGTGGCTCAGCCAGTTAAGTGTCTGCCTTTGGCGCAGGTCATGATCCCAGGGTCCTGGGATCGAGCCCCGCATCGGGCTCCCTGCTCGGCGGGAAGCCTCCTTCTCCCTCTGCCACTCCCCCTGCTTGTGTTCCCTCTCTCGCTGTGTCTCTCTCTGTCAAATAAATAAATAAATAAATATTAAAGAAAAAAAAAAAAGAATGTCTTGGCTCTTCTAAGTTCTTGACATTTCCTGTAAATTTTAGAATTGACTTGTGAAGACCTCCATTACCCCAACAACACACAAATAATACAGTCTTGTTAAAATGTGAATTGCAGTTGCAGTGTATCTAAAATCAATTTGGGAAGAATGTCATCTTTAAAATACTTAATCTTCCAATCCATGAACATTGGGTCAAATTTATTAGAGGGGTTGTTCAAATATTCTATTGTTTTATTACTTTTTTGGTCTAACAATCCTTGCAATTTTTGAGAGAGGTAGGCTAAAATATCCCATTGTGATTACGGAATTTTTGATTTTTCCTTTTCCTTTTGTGAAATTTTGCTTTATATATATTGAAACTATCTTAATATGGGAAAAATATTTTGTAAGGTTGTATCCTCCTAGTGGATTTAAACTTTTGTCATTATGAAGTAATCTTCTTTATCTCTGGTAATATTCCTTAGTATTTTCATGTATCATTTTTATTTATAATCTTTTTGTATCCTTATATTTTAGATTTGTCTCTTGTAAACAATATATGGTTGGAATTTTTCCTTAAAAAAAGAACTAATCTGACATTCTTTGTCTATTAACTGGAGTATTTAGTCTATTTACATATAATAACTGACATTCGTTGATATTTTCTATTTGTTCCCTGTTATGTGTTTTTCTTTTCCTTTATCCTTTCTTGTCTTTTGGGGGAATATTTAAAATATGTCGTTCTATTTCTTCTTCTACCTCTACAAGCTTGGAAGTTACACTCTCTGCTTCTATCATTTTTCTGGCTACCCTAGAAATTTCAGCAAGTAAACTTAATTTATCCAAGTCTGAAGTTAAGCTTTATTATTTGCCCTTCTCTCATATATTGTACCCAGAGATAGAATGGCTGAATCCCAAGATATGCCTGTTTTTCACTTTACTAGATGAAGCCAAAATGATTTCCAATTTTTTGGACCAAATTACATTGACCCACTAGACAATGGTGACTGTTGTTCTGCATCCTTTCCAATAGTTAGTACTATCAGAGGTCCCATTTTCTTTGCCAGTATGATAGGTATGTACTGATCTCTAATTGCGGTTTTAATTTTCCTTTCCCAGGTTACTAATGATGTTGAGCACCTTTTCGTTTATTGACTGAGATTTCTCCTTTGAGAAGTGCTCAAGGGTATTTTGAACCCATTTTTTTCTTTTTTTTCTTTTTAAAGATTTTATTTATTTATTTGAGAGAGAGAGAATGAGAGAGCACATGAGAGGGGGGAGGGTCAGAGGGAGAAGCAGACCCCCTGTCAAGCAGGGAGCCCGATGTGGGACTCGATCCCGGGACTCCGGGATCATGACCTGAGCCGAAGGCAGTCGCTTAACCAACTGAGCCACCCAGGCGCCCTGAACCCATTTTTTTTCAAATGGTCATAATATCCAAGAGGAACTGGGTACCAGCATACATGCATAAGGATGTTTGTGGTATCATTGTTTACAATAGTCAAAAACTGGGAATGACCCAAATATCTATTAAATAAATAGTGATAAATTCATACCATGAAATACTATACACAAATGAAAGTTAGTGGACCACAGCCACAAACTGGAACATGCATGAAACTCACATACATAATATTGACAGAAAGAAACAAAATATTAAAGATATTTTTTTATGTTTCTACTTATGTAAAATTCGAAATGAGAAAAAATTGAAGCTATATTGTTTAGAAACTATAAAAGTGCAAAGAAATGACTATGAAATCAGAATAGTGGTTATGTCTAGGAAAGAAAGGTATCGACTTTGAGATAGACACACAGAAGGGCTCCTCAAGTATTGGCATTGTTCTATTTCTTGACCCGGATGGCGATAATAATGGGTGTTCACTTTATAATTACTCATTACAAAACAGCATGTTTTAGCACTTTTCTGAATGTATTTCATATTTCAAAATTTTTAAAATGAAAAAAATGTGTTATCTTCCAAAATAAATGGCAATATTTATGTGAATATTTCAGTAGTTTCATTGTTTAGCCCTAGAAATTCTTAAATCTATTTTACTACAATACAGGATTAGGAATAAAAAGAATATTTAACTAGAAATGTTACTGGGGGTGCCTGGGTGGCTCAGTCAGTTAAGCGGCTGCCTTTGGCTCAGGTCATGATCGCAGGATCCTGGGATCGAGCCCTGCATCAGGCTCCCTGCTCCGCGGGAAGTCTGCTTCTCCCTCTCCCTGTGCCCTTCCCCCTGCCTGTGCTCTCTCTCTCGCTTTGTCAAATAAATAAATAGAATCTTAAAAAAAAAGAAAAAGAAAATGTTACTGGGCACAAATTCATTTCCCTATTGAGTATTACATATAAAATAGTTTAACTTGGAGATATATTAAGGATTATCTCCCTGTATTTCTTTCTTCATCTTCTCATACACCATTAGTGTTTTGCTCAAATAACTTCAAGAGCAAACTTGAAGAGACACTAGATGCTACAGCTCATACTTGAGTTTAAAGTCAGTCTGTTGAAGTATAATTTATATACAGTAAAATTCATCTTTTTTAGATGTACAGCTCTATGAATTTTGGCAGTTATGTAACCACTACTACAATCAGCATATAGAATATTTCCATCGTGCTAAGGCTGCTATTTAATCTTCTATTTTGTTTCTATAGTAATATGTGAATAAGGTAAAAATTTAAAAAAAACACAAAACCCTTCAAACAGATATGTAATTTCAGATTCCTGCCTGAAAGCTTTTATCAAGTTATCTGCAGGGGTTAGGAACAATCTTTAATGATTCCTAAGGATTGTTCCCTGTCACTGTTGCAGGGCCAAAAATTTAAATTAAGAAATGGTTTGTAGGGGCGCCTGGGTGGCTCAGTCGTTGAGCGTCTGCCTTCGGCTCAGGTCATGATCTCAGGGTCCTGGGATCGAGCCCCGCATCGGGCTCCCTGCTCTGCGGAAAGCCTGCTTCTCCCTTTCCCACTCCCCCTGCTTGTGTTCCCTCTCTCGCCATGTCCCTCTCTGTCAAATAAATAAATAAAATCTTAAAAAAAAAAAAAGAAATGGTTTGTATCACTGTCTAGCAAGCAAGGAATGCCTTTTATTATCATAATTAATGCGTTGTATCTGGAACAATTAACAGTTAAGGGTCCTTTCATTTTCTGTGCTATATACATAGATCATGAGGAACGAGCTCTTAGAGAAGCACTACAAACATGGAAGCAAGTTTCTGACTTCATTTCCAGATGGAACAACACAAATATTGTATCCTTTCAACAAGTTGTTTTTATTAGCTTTATTTCTTCACAGAAAGAGAGAAAAAAATATATAGAAAACTATAAAGAAAAAGCAGATATTACCCAAATCCTACCACCCAGAGAAAAGCTATTAACATCTTTTTAATATATCTTTCCTTTTTTCTATGAGCATATATATAATTCTTTAAAAATTAATTCAACTCGTTATTCATATCTTTCAACTTGCCCTCTTCGTATAATATTAAATAGCAATGTTATAAGTATATTATAAACAATAAAGATAGAAATACACCACCATTTTTATAACCACAAGGTATTTCATTATAGGGATGTACCATAATTCATTTAATCTAACCACAAAGGCGGTTTCACAATTTTTTACCTTATATACAACAGCTAAATGAACAACTTTTTGCAGACTTTGTTGCATACTTATCACTTATTTCCTTGAATTGAATGTCTAGGGGTAGTAACTCTGGCTAAGAAATTACAGACATTTTAAAGCTTTGATAGATTTTGTCCCCCAGAAAATGTGTACCAGTTTACACATCCATGAGCAGCACGTTATTTTTTAATACAAAAATTTGATATCCATTTTATGGAACACTAAGTTATTCATCACTTGAACTTCTGCCTGGTGGCCAAGCCATTTGCTATTTTGACATAAAGGCCATTTAATACATCAAGGAAAGTAAAAAAAACAAAAACAAAAAAACTATGAAATAAGGAGGGCTTTTTGGTGAATGAAGGTCCCACTTTTATAGGAGAAAGTCATGTTTAGTTTTAGTTTCCTAAAAGTTTAGTCAAACCCCAATAATCAACCAGAAAAATGACTTTCATGGCATAGGAAGTATACGAAGTTTTTGTTCAGGCCCCATGAGAAAAAGTGTAGGTTTTGTCTTAATTATATCAATAAATTTTCCATAACTCCCCCCAAATTTTATTATTAGTTATCATTTCATGCCCTGGCTTTAATTCTTAATTCTCCTGAAAGCTTTGCCTGCTTTTCAAAATGACTCAATCTTGTGTTTACTTTTCCTCTGGGCTTTGCTGATCAGCTTAGAAGGGACTGAGTATTAATAGTAAATTATCTTCAGTAGACTTTACTCATTTTGATGCTATTGTAAATAGCATTATTTTCTTAATTACATTTTCAGGATGTTCACTGCTAGTACGCAGACGTACAATTTAATTTTTGTACATTGGTCCTGTAGCCTACAATCCTGTGGAACTCGTTTGTTAGTTCTAATATATTGTTTTGTGGATTCCTTAGGATTTTCTATATACAAGAGTAGGATAGTTTCACAGCATTCATTTCCAATCTGGATGGCTTTCGTTTCTTCTTCTTTCATAAAATTTCCCTAGTTAGACCCTTCAGTGCAATGTTGAATAGAAGTGGGGAGAGTAGACATTTTCATTTGGTTCCTAATCTTAGGGGGAAATCACTCAGTCTTTCACCATTAAGTATGATGTCAGCCATGGGTTTTTGTTAGACACTATCAGCTTGAGGGGTTTCCCTTTTATTCCTAGTTCATTGAGTTGTTTATCATGAAAAGGTATTGGATTTTGTCAAATGCTTTTTCTGTGTATATTGAGATTATCATTTTTTTTGCTCTTTATTCTATCAATATATTTCATTGATTGGTTTTTAGATGTCAAGCCAACCTTGCATTCCTGGGATAACTCCACTTTGTCATAGTATATATGTTTTTTTATATGTTGCTAGATTCCATTTGCTAGTATTTTGCTGAGACTTTTTGCATCTTGTAAAAATATTTTGATCCCATAAAAAGCATAAAATTATTTTTGTAATAACAGTAGCTCTCATTCCAGAATGGTTTCAAAGTCTCTCTCATAAATTGAATTTATTCCCAGAAGGACCATTAGAACAACTCAAATGACCTTATCTGATCTCAGCTACCCATCTGGAAACCTAGCCATCATCCGAGTGCCCAACAAAGTAAGTGGTTTCACTTGTATAGTCCAAGAAGACATGCCAACTGACCCTGCGATCCTGGCATTGCTAGATTCTTCTGGCAGAAGTTCCTGCTATCATCCCAATGGAAATGTCTGGTAGGCTTCTAGGTTTCTCCTGCTGCCATTTGCGGGGGGGGGGGGTTGTAAAATTTTACTTTTTCTTTTATTTTTTCCAACTTTATTGAGATATAATTGACATATAACATTGTGTAAGTTAAAGGCATAAAATGTGTTGATTTGATACACTTACATATTGCAAAATGATTATCACATTGCATTAGCTAACACCTCCATCATGTCACATAATTATCACTTCTTTTTTGTGTTGAGAACATTTAAGATATACTCTCTTAGCAACTTTCAAATACACACACACACATACACACAGTATTATTAACTATAATCTCTATGCAGTACATAAATCCCTAGAATTTATTCATCTTATAGCTGGAAGTTTTTTTTTCCTTTCAAATGATAAAAATAAAAATAATTTAAGAATTATTTAAGTTAGTGATCTTTAGATAGTAATGTTCAACTCAGAGAAAATTTTTATTTATGTCATCCCATTTCTTCTCAGTGGAAAAATCCCAGGCAACTATGTAAAACAAAGCTCATGATATTCTTTCTATAAACTGTAAGAAAATATGAACTTTGTGATTTCAATATTAGAAAAAAATCTCTAAATAAATTATATGGTCACCCAAGGGATTTGTGATAGGAATCCAGGTGGTCTCTCTAGAGCCTATGCCTGTTAATGTTATACTACCTCATCTATGGAAATAATTTACAATGGATAGCTGCCACACTGTGTTGTTATAGTTTTTTGTGTGTGTGTGTTATGTTTTGAGATATATCTATAACTATTCCAAGATTCCTATAGCCACAACCAACAATAACATACAAACAAAATCTCGGCAGATCCTGATCTTATTTTGATCTACGAACATATCTATTCTGTGACTTTGCATTATTTCATTTAGCCTGAGGAAGTGAAATTTGGGTTCTAACTTCAAAGGCACTTCCAACTTCCTGAGCTTTTCAGAAAGAGATACTATTCCCCTTTAAGTTATTTACAGGAATAACAATCTCATCTTGAGAAATTCCATTCATAATTGACAAAGTCTGGACATTCTGCCAGTATTGAGAAAGTTAAGACATTTGTGTTTTTCAGGTCTAATGCAGTAGTCAGTCCATTAACCCTATGTGTAGTGGAGAATTTCTATTTATCCTTTGGGGTTCAATAGCAATTCTAGATTACATCTGGTCAGGTACTGTATTAATTGTCACCAGATATCCATTGGTTTCTAGAACATTTGCCCTCTCTATGAAGTCCCCTGACCCACTAGCTGGATCCCTGGTCCTCTGATGTGACTTCTGCATACTCTCACTGCCCCTTCTAGCTGCCTCTGCCTTTCGTATAGCAAGCCCATCTCCGCTGCTGGCCCCATGTTCCTTGAAGGCATACTCTGAATCTTTGCCACTACCAGCATGTATCTGTACGTGATATAGACTCAAATAATGTTTATCAAATGAACAATTTATCTACATAATTTTAGCCAAGTATTATTTTCATCCACATTCCAAGACAAAAGGAAACTTCCTCCTCCCATATACAATAAGATCATCACCTCAATTTCTCATTTGCACTTTTGGTATTAGATTACTGCCATTAATCAACAGTGGGGAAATAAGATATGATCTTACTCTAGGGCCCCTCATGGCCAATTCATCTAGTTTTTGAAAAAATAATTTATTATCAAATTCAACCACCTTTCTAAATACCTGGAACTGGGTATTTACCCTATTCCCTCTCCTCAAGAAAGCAATGGCGATCCAAGTTGGAAGAAGGTGAGAGAAGAGGAGATAACTAAGTAGAATGGCAGTCCTTAGTGCCACTGGAGCTCAGACTGTGCTGGGCCTAATATGTATGTAATGTAGTAAAATGTGGCATCAGCTACACCAAGAGACTGGGGAGACCCCATTAGTCTAAGCTCCACTTTGTGCTCCATCACAAGGCTCTTCACTGGCACTCTGAGCCATCTCAGAGATGTTCCCTGAGCCTCTCCTGCCCACACCTGGCCCTGATGAGAGCCCTCCTAGAAGGACTCCTGGCTCCCAATTGCTGGGTACTGTTAGAACACAGCTGTCCTGTACTGAGGCCAATGGGGCCTTCCCCAAGACTTACAGCCACTGGTCTTCATTTTGTCCTGGGGAAAATCTAAGCACTGGTATTCTCCCCTCTTCAGGTACAGCCTGCTCGCCTCTTCTGCATGTCTTCTTGTCCAGACTAAACCTTCCCTGCTCCCCCTTCATTCTCCCCAGCACACAGTTTTCCAGATCCCTTTATGATCCCAGTTCTCTCTTTGGGACCCAGTTTGGTTTATCAGTAGGTCTTGGATTGGATCCACCACTTTAAATTAGTATAAAATTCAGTCACAGTATTATCATTCCCAAGATTACCTGAGGTTTTGCACTATTCGTATGCTGTTGGCTAGCATTAACTGTTGCTCCCCTTGGCTAGCAAGCGACAGGGCTAATTTTAAGGTCGAAGTATAATGTTACTGTTTATAATTTTTAATTTCCTTTCTGCCCAGGGTATACATCAATATCTTAGGAGGTCAATACTCAGATCAAGCTGGCAACAGAATAAGGGCTTGGAATTGGTCCAGTTCTGTCGCTTCCTCACCCTTTGTTTCATTTAAACCTGTCTTTCTGGCTTTGAACCATTACATTGGAATTCGCATCCTAGAACAAGACAAGATTTCAATCACTTTTCTAGCAATGGGCCAACAGGCAAGAATCAGCGTTGGGACCAAAGTGAAGGTAGGTACATTTTTGAAAACAGTTCTAAGCATTTAGAATAATAAGAGTAAATGACTTTTGTTAATGTTATTACTGACAGATTATACTTGCGTGTAATCTACTGTCCACTAAGAGTTTTGGAATTCAATGAAAAAAACACATAATGAAAATTTCATATGGAATTGAGGTAACCTTTTTGTTTGTTCTTCAGAAATTCCTTTTAGTTCAGAGTGGATCCAACTAACGTTTACTGTGTTTACTCTGTGCCCAAGTAGTGCTACTTTGGGGGTTTGGTTTTAGGATTTTGTATTGTGTTTGTTTTTCCTTCGTGCTATAGCAGAAAGCCCTGGGCTGAGTCAGGAGACCCAGGTTCTAACCATGTTCAAGACCAAGTATAAGTCCCATCTCCTTGGAGACACTTCCCAGACCTCCTAGCCCTTTGCCCAATCAGGGTCCGGCATGGCTTTCCCTAGGGTATCCATGTACTCACTTCTGTCCCTGTGCTTGCTGGACCATGCTGCCTTACTTGCCCTTGGGTCTGCCTTTCCTACCAGATGGTGAGCTCCAGAAGGACAAAATCTCTGCCTTACTGATTCCTCTACCCCACCCAGGGCATGGCCTAGAATACATTCTCAGTAACTGGCAGTGGTTAAGAACATGGCCTTCAGGTTACAGGGACACAGTTTCATACCTCAACTTTGCCACTTAGCTAAGTGGGTGAACTTGAACTTCAGTTCCCTCTTCTGTAAGATGAGGATAATGATTCCCACCAAATAGATTGCTGTGAAGAGTCAATGCGAATGCAAAGTACTTAGCATGGTGCTTGGTACCAAGTACTCAGTAAACGATAGCTCCATATAGAGTTTGTCAATTATATGTCAATAATGTTGAAATATATAGAGATAAAGAGATAGAGAGGGCGCCTGGGTGGCTCAGTTGGTTAAGCGACTGCCTTCGGCTCAGGTCATGATCCTGGAGTCCCTGGATCGAGTCCCGCGTCGGGCTCCCTGCTCGGCAGGTAGCCTGCTTCTCCCTCTGACCCTACCCCCTCTCATGTGCTCTCTCTCTCTCATTCTCTCTGGCTCAAATAAATAGATAGAATCTTTAAAAAAAAAAGATATAGAGATAGAGATAAATAGAGGTCTATGTAGCTTATCTAGTATGTGGCTCTGAACAAGTCCCTTAAACTCTGAAACCCTTTGTTTCATCAATTATTAAAGGAAGAGATTGCTCCAGATTTCAAAGGCGTTGTCAACCTCGAAAAATTCTACACTTTTAAATAAGTGGAAATATAACCTCAATATTCAGCACAGGCAGGAATATCTCATAAAGACCAAACAAAAGGGATACTTCGGAGTCCACCAACAGAGAGTGAGGGTCTACAATGTGCTCGGTATTATTCCAGCCACTTTTGGTCAATCTGGCTACTGCGGTCAGTGGTTCAGACTCCAGACAAACTTCTTTGTTAGAAATCTATAAGATAGGCTTCTTTTGGTACATTACATTCATGGTGAATGCATTCTTAGCAAAAAACGTAAAAAATGTTCTCTCTCTCTCCCCCCTCGCTCCTTAGAAAAGAATTTTAATCAGAAAGAGTCATTGTGATGCAAAAAAAAAAAATTGATGTTAAAAGTTTTTCCATTTCTCATTGTCCTCATGTTCACCCTTATGTTAGGTTTTTTAAAATTACAAAAGTGATATGTTAAATACATTTTCATATTTAAAGATTCAAATAATACAGAAATAGAGTAAAAAATCGAGATTCCACTTTCATCCTTTCATCTATTCTAACCCCTTTCCCAAAAGTAATCACCACCCCAAATTTAGTATTCCTCTATTCAGTGTATTTAAAAATTATTCCTACACATCTCTTTTAAAATAAAAGTTGAATCCTATTGCTTGTATTGTTGGGGGGATTCTCTTTGTTTTTGTTTTCCACTTAAGGAGTATTAGGGGTTTTTCCATGTCTACATTTCCAAGCATATTTGTCTACTTTATTTTTAATTGCTCCATAACGTTTCATATGCACTATAGTTAATTTATGCCACATAGAGCGGCCTCCCAGTGACACGGGCCAATTATTCACTTCCTCCTCCTGGAAGCATTTCTTGCCTTACTTCCAGGACACTGCTCTCCCTTGATTTTCCTTCCACCTCGGGGACTGTTCCTTCTCATTTTTCTTTGCTGACTCTCTTCACCTCCCCATTTTCTACATATTGAGGGACTCCAGGCCTCTCCCTGGGGCTCTTCTTCATCTCCCTAGATGGTCTCATGGAGTCTCCTGTCCTTAAATACCACCTCCATCTTGATAACCCTTTCATTTTCTCTCCCATGAACTTTTAGCTTGCACATCCCGGATTCCAACCCTGCATCTCTGTTTGCATGTCTAAGAGGGCATTAAAAACTTAGCCCCTGAAATTAGATCTTAGAGCTTGCCCCACCCTCAGTCCTCTCCACCTTGGACAATGACAGCTGCGTTCCTTCGGTGCTCAGGCCACTTTGGAGCAGTACTCCCCCTCTCCACATCACAGCCTCACATCTGTTCCCTGCAGGTCCTCTAAACCCTACCTCCCATACAGCTCCAGTCTCAAACCCTTGGTCTCAAACCTTCTCATGTCCTCCCATACCATCCTTCTTGTCTGCCTCTTGGGCCGAGTCCATCTCTTATTTAAATCATTATAAGAGCTTCCTGAGTCTCCCTGCTTCTGGCCTTCCCCAGGTTGACTCTTAAGGCTCTGTCGTTAGGAAATTCAAGATGTTGACTATCTTCTTGGCACGTTGTGCCTTCTGCCTTGGGCCGGCCTGATCTGCCACCTCACGCACGTATTAGCTCTTCAGCTCTGCCCATTACAGGGCTCAGTGTAATCAGTGAAGTTCTTTGTTTTTATTTTGACAAATAGATTATAATATTATCAATATGTATTATTCCCAATGTCCCTACTAGTGACCTTTGCCTCAAATGCTATTCTGTATGATGTTAAATTGCTACACCTGCTTTCTTTTTAGTTAGCATTTGCTTGGTACATTTTTTGCATCCTTTGATTTTCTATGTTTTTATACAGTTTTAAGTTAGATGTGTCTCTTGCAAACAGTATATAACTGGATTTTGTTGCTTTCCCCAACCTTATAGACTTAATCTTTTAATACGTTTTATTTTAATGATCACTCTAAAATTAACACCTCTTTTTTTCTATATGCATAGAATTTCCAAGTCCTCTAGTTATTGCTTCTCTTTGACAACAATAATTCTCTCCAATCCCTCAGAAGGTATTTACCATATATATCCCAGAGTCTTCCTCTGGCTACTGTCTCCTTGAGTATTGGTATCTCTGATAGGTAAATCTGGCCTCTCTCTCACAGCCTCAAATTTCCTCAGATATTTGGTGATTCCTGGTTGCGTGTTCATTTTGTATTTGAGAATCCCTGCTTTCCTGCATGTTCTGCTTACTGAAGTTGGTTTGTGGGGACTGTGGGAAAGCGGTATGCGCTGTTGAGGGCTAGAAGGCTAGCCCCAGTGCCAGACTTCCAGCTCCAGCCTGTGCAGCCTGGGGGCACCGGGGTTGAAAACGGGAACACCCCCACCCACGTAAGGGCTGCCTCCCAGCTGATCAACTGATCCTTCTAATATTTACCTCAGGGCCCCTCCTCCTTCTCACTTCTGTTAACTTTGATCTCAGGATGTGTGCGTTTGGGTTCGTGGTTACATTTGGTCGTTTCTCTCTCTATGGATATGTCCCATCTGTTTTTTGATATTCAGGAATTCCGTAAGATTATTCCTGTTGATCTAAATCTTTCCTATTTCCTAGAACCATTATTGATTTACTCTCTTAAAAAGTTTTCTGTGATTCTATGGAATTCGGGATTGAAGGGAAGTTAAAAATGCTGGTCCATTCTTTGTTACTCATCCGTCTCATACTCCCTCCCCGTCCTTCCCTCTCCCGCTCCCTCCCTCCCTACCTTCCGATGCCGGCGCCTGAGGGAATGCCGTGCGTGGCGCGTCTCCTGCAGGTAGGTGGTCACTCCGCTCGCAGCAGGTAGTGGTTCAGCTTGCATTTAGCCCACCCCACTGAGGCTAAACGCCCCTCCTCAGCTGGTCCCGAATCCACACACGGGAAACACACACAGGCGAGACTGTCCTGACAGAGCCATTCCCCTTCCTGCAGCGGCAAGGAGACGTCAGCCTGCAGCACCAAAGGCTGTGGGGAAGGGGAAGAGCAGAGGCCAAGGGAGGCTCAGGGAAAGGTTAAGGCGGACCGGCTTCCTGGAGGTAGCGGCACATTTCAGAAGGAAAGGAGCTTCAGCCGTCCGGCTCCTACTTGAAAGCTCAGCTGAGGTGCCGACGCCTTCTCTGAGGAAGGCTGCCCGCTCAGTGCCCTCCTAGCCTCCAGTCCAGCACTGACCACGCTCTCCCCACTGGGAATCGCCCCGCGAAGGGACCGTGCTCGCGGCATCTTGGTGCTCCCCTCTGTATATGCTGAGACATTACTTGAATAGCTTGTAAGCCTTTGAAAGTATCCAAATTCGACGTGGTCAGGCCTGCGCTGGTCTCTCAAATCTCCGCAGCATTCTAGCTCATTCCTCCTTCAGATGAGATTAACACCGCTGCCCCCCGTTTGTAGATAACGAGACTCAGGGGATCCAGCTCCGAATTAGTGCCGCCCGCGCACCTCCTCCCGCCTCCCCGCTGCCACAGGTGGACCCTGAGCTTCCCTTCTCTTTCTCTTTGCTGAAAAGCTCCCTAACCCTGAGGAGATTCCGGTTCTCCGGTACCTGAATGGGGATGACCTGCTGCTGCTGGCCAATTTAATAAAGATTCGACGCCTGTTTCATAAACTTGAAGGATGTGCGCATTTTCCCTCCAGCCGGGTTTGGGAAAAATTAAAGCAACCTTCCTACCTTTCCTCACTTTCTGTAAAACTAATTGCCCTTTGTCACAATTCCGGTATAAAGAAAGATACAATAAAAACAATATCAGCTATAATAAATGGAAACACTTAACAAATGATGGTGCCTTCATTTTTTGTTATTTTGGGAGGCGGTCTGAGAGATTTCAAGAAAAGTGTAATGACCAGGAAATACCAAGAAATACGCTTTATTACACGTTTAGAACACATCCTGAGTCACCAGTAGCTTACATTCGAAGTTGGAAAACTAAACAACTCACTTTCGGGACACCAGAGAATGAGCGTGGTCATTCCTAAGTGTCCATTATCAGAGTTCTATCAGGAAAACAGAAAGCAGGGAGGATGAGATGCTTCCAAAACCATCCGAAAGGCTCTGGAAGTGAAGGTCAAGGAAATCCCCTGCTGGCTCTTGGGAAATCTGGAAGAGAAGGAGTCTCAGGAAGCCATGAAGCCAACAGCACCACAGTGAGCAGGAGCTCTTCCGGATGAGCTGCAGTCTCACCCAGGAGCGCAGGATCACAAGAAGGGGCCATCTACCCCATGTCCACCTCTCCTGCCCACCTCACAAACTTCAGGCCTCTCCCTAGGGAATGGACAGAGGTTCCTAGACTCAGGTCTTGATCAATGCTAAGTGTTTCAATTTTATTTTTGCCTTCTCCCCTCTTCCTTTTCACTGATGAATGAAGTTTTAGTTTCTATCAAGTGAGACAAGTATTAAACTAATTGAACTAATATGTATCTGTATAGCTCTTAAAAAAATAGCACATTTGTACAACACAAAACAATCACAACAAAGCCTTAACTGAATCTGTTTTTTGTACATCAGTAAGAATTATATTGGGAAGCTAAACCCAGAGTGGATACTGAATGAGGCCTTGATTAATTGGAGACTGGCGGGATAAAGAAATGACATCCTTTATCGTGTGGCTTCATGTTTAGTGACAGAATGTTATTTAAAATTATCTTCACTTTTATACTCTGGTTTCTCTTCAGATCAGATAAAGCTTTCACCTTTTAAAATTATCTTAACTTTAAAAATAATTACATGTGATAAAGAAATTGATGTTCCTTCTTTAAAAATGTATTAAAAATAAAAATGTTTCCAAGTGAAGAACATATCTATATCTATTAATCTATTAGGGTCATATCTCAAAGCAGTTTTATTTATTTAAAGGATTGGGTTGTTAAAAATAACAATAATGATATATCTTATTTTGAGTATATATACAAAAATTGGATTGGGGTATGCCATAGATTTTATATCAATGTCTGCTTTTCCGTATGGCTGTTTTAGGCAATCTCGGTATTGAATAATCCACTCTGCTAATTCATGGGTGGTTTTTTCTTTTTTTTCACAATAACAACCTCTTCAAAAAAATTAAACTCCTATGGCCATAAAGTTGTCATATACTAATACTACATAAATTGAGGGAGAAGAAAACACTTCAAATGTGTAGGTTTTTCCAGATGTAAATGTTAAAGAAATTACTGATGTACTTAAAGCTTAAAGGAGTACTACAAATCTTTGTCCCTCTTTATTTCTGATCTCAGGATTATGACTTTTATTTTTATTTTGTTTATGCATATTTTAGATTTTATGTACACATTTCTGACAGATAAAATAATCATATTTTAAGAAGACATATATGCACTTCAATGTAACTGATAAGCAAAGAAATTACAACACTTTGCTCCAGGTAAAGTTGGCAGCAAAGTGTGTTCAGCAAAGCCCTGCCTGGATCAAGATGTAAAAATCATGTCCGGTATATCAGCCTACACAAAGTTTTTGCGATATATGAGCCAAATATTTTAAAGTACATTTCACTGGTGGCCTTTTCTGCTAACAAAAGTAATACCAACTCATTGTAGAAAATTTGGGAGATTACAGAAAAGTATAAAGATTTTAAAAGTACTCATAATCCCACCACAGGGAGACAGTCATCTTTAATATTGTGCTCTATTTCTTTCTAGTCCCTTATCTGTATTTATGTATGGATATTTTTTTTCAAAGATTTTTATTTATTTGAGAGAGAGAGAGAGCACAAGCAGGGGGAGAGGCAGAAGGAGAGGAAGAAGCAGGCTCCCCACTGAGCCGGGAGCCCGATGTGGGACTCGATCCCAGGACCCTGGGATCATGACCTGACCAAAGGCAGACACTTAACTGACTGAGCCACCAGGGCAGCCCTGGATATGTTTTTAAAAAAATTTTTTTTCAAGCACGGGAATCAGTCATTGCCAATAAGCATTTTGACAGCTGGAGCAGCCACTCTGGAAAACAGTATGGAGGTTCCTCAGAAAGTTGAAAATAGAACTACTGTACAACCCAGCAATTGCACTACTGGGTATTTACCCCAAAGATACAAATGTAGTGATCCGAAGGGGTACATGCACCCCAATGTTTATAGCAGCAATGTCCACAATAGCCAAACTACGGAAAGAGCCAAAATGTCCATCAACAGATGAATGGATAAAGAAGATGTGGTATATATATACAGTGGAATATTATGCAGCCATCAAAAAACCCGAAATCTTGCCATTTGCAACGACGTGGATGGAACTGGAGGGTATTATGCTAAGCGATATAAGTCAATCAGAGAAAGACATGTATCATATGATCTCACTGATATTAGGAATTCTTAATCTCAGGAAACAAACTGAGGGTTGCTGGAGTGGTGGGGTGTGGGAGGGATGGGGTGGCTGGGTGACGGACATTGGGGAGGGTGTGTACTCTGGTGAGTGCTGTGAATTGTGTAAGACTGATGAATCACAGACCTGTACCTCTGAAACAAATCATACATTATATGTTAAAAAAAAAAAAGAGGATAGTAGGAAGGGAAAAATGAAGGGGAAATCGGAGGGGGAGACAAACCATGAGAGACTATGAACTCTGAGAAAGAAACTGAGGGTTCTAGAGGGGAGGGGAGTGGGGGGATGGGTTAGCCTGGTGATGGGTATTAAAGAGGGCATGTACTGCACGGAGCACTGGGTGTTATATGCAAACAATGAATCATGGAACACTACATTAAAACTAATGATGTAATGTATGGTGATTAACATAACATAATTAAATTAAATTTAAAAAGATAGGAAGAAAATTGCATTTCTACTCCCCAAAGAAAGTTGTAGAAATTAATCTCTATTAAATGGAGAGCTACTAAATAAGCCAATAAATTAAATGCACACTATTTGTTAGTAAAGAAACAAATACCTTCTGGAACTGTTAGTATTTCCATTTTCACAGGTAAATTCACTACCAGTTTATAAAAAATAAATGAATGAATAAATAAAGCAAAATCTTTTCAAGTTTAAATTTTAATGAAGGTACTAAATAAAATTGGTAACATTTGGGATGCCAATCACATATTCAGAAGCAAATGTTATACTTTAATAATAATTTTTTAAAACACAGAAATGAACTGTGCTTTTCTCCAACTGTGTTAGATAATACACAAAGGGTGATTTAAAAATATATTTTACTTCAAACTCAGTAATTATGATCATTCTATTGTTTCATTTTCCTACAACAGATATTACGTATGTATATTTTGTGCTCTACCTTATTCCAGAAACAGTGTAAGGAATCTTTTAGGAATATATTCAATTTAGAAAAAGAAAATAATTTTAGGGCGCCTGGGCGGCTCAGTTGGTTAAGCGACTGCCTTCGGCTCAGGTCATGATCCTGGAGTCCCGGGATCGAGTCCCGCATCGGGCTCCCTGCTCAGCGGGGAGTCTGCTTCTCCCTCTGACCCTCCCCCCTCTCATGTGCTTTCTCTCATTCTCTCTCTCTCAAATAAATAAATAAAATCTAAAAAAAAAAAAGAAAATAATTTTAAAGCATGTAAATATAACTGAGGCACTATGAAATGGGTTAAACTATTTCAAAAACACATCCCCTAGTCCTCTTGCTGAAGCCGGCACAAGACAACCTATAGTGAAAAGATAACTCTCCTCAAATTACACGCTTCCTTGGAGGGAGCGTCTTACCAGACACTACACTCGATCTTGGCTAAAAGGCTGAGAAGCGATGGGGAGCGATGGGGCGTGTCTTGTCATTTTTTCCCCTATGACACAGAGTGAAATGCAGGAACTAGGAATACCCTGGTTGGAGCCAAACTGGCAAATCAAAAGCAGGTGATAAAGACACTGTATGTGTGCCCACAGCCAGAAAGAGAACCGCTGGACTCTCTCTGTCACACCTCGTGGTGGCCCAGCAGTAGACGATGCACAGAACAGTCTAGGTGCAAACCAACACTGCTCTTCGCACCCACTTTTTACACACTGCTCTACAGGACTGGCACCGAGAAACGAAAACAACAGCGTAACGTCCATCCAGATTCTTCAGAGATGATGCTCAATTGAATCATTTTCCAAATACCCCGGGCGCTTCCTCTGTGTGAAACCATCAAGCAAAGTGACAACACAGTGGGAACAGTCCGCCTCTTGCTCGCCTGTTGATGGGAAAACCTACAAACACCTGACAAACGCTGAATGAATCAACAAAGGGAAATCTCTACCAGGGATATACGTGGCATGGAGCGGAATTCTGGGTGTCTCATCGCTGCTCCAGCCTAAGGACAGACTAACAGTGCCCCCAATTCAAAGGCTAGTTCTTACCTCAACAGTGCGTGGAGAACCTGGTTTTCTCTGGAGCTGCGCTGTGCCTGCTTACAGATTTGTCAGACACACAGCTGGTACTCTCTCTGTATAAACCAAATGTATTCATAAACCAGGTTTTCATTCCAGGTCTAGAATTCACCCCATTTATTTGTTCATCTGCTTAATAAACATTTATTAAATGACTCCTTTTTGCCAAGCACTGGTGATACGAAGTTTAAAACCATAGTTTCCTCTCTCCAGGGAAAAAGAGAGCATGACACAACAATGAGGTAAGTGCAGTGATTGGAAGTAGTACAGGGAGCACCCAAAAGAGACCACCTGTCCCAGCCCAGGATCTAGGTGTCATGAGGGGTGGAAGGCACAAAGGTGAGCGAATCAACTGTTCGATCTCAGAATAATCACAGTATTTTCTCCCAGAAGCAACAAGTAATCCCTTAGTAGGTCAACTGGATGCAGGAATCACCGGTGATTCAAATGATGCCCACAAAGTCATCACTGCCCAGACAATGAGTAAATGAATTATTCTCAGAGCCTTGAGGAGTCTTCCACACAATCAGTTAGCAAGAAAGGGCCAGAGGTGAGTCAGGCAAACCTCATCCTTTACTAAACACTTATGGAAGCAATAACGACCTCCAGAAAGATGGTGGGAGTCAGCGGTTCTGGGGATTGCAAGTAGAGGGGGCGGTGGCCTGACTTCAGTCCAAAGAAGAAGGTTCAACTGTGCACAGAGTCAATGCATGAGATCTTGGGACATCTCAGAAGGAAACAGATAGCACTAGACAGGGTGTCTGTATAGGATACCATCAGGGTCCTCCACATTCACCCTAATCTATACATACACCAGTGATCAGAAAAATGCTGGGACAGTGAATGTGGGAGAAGTGACAGGAAGGGGTAACAAGTCACCAAGTAGAGAAGGCATCAATGTGTACGTTTTCACTCAATAAAAATTTGGCACATGTCAGGCATTGTATGTGGTCCTCATAGAGTTTATATTCCACTGAGAGAAACAAAGTAAATAATTTCAAATTCTGATAAATACAGTGGAAAAAAAAAACCCCAGTAATGTGAATGAGAGCTATGGGTTAAGTAGGAAGATAAATAGGAGGACTACTTTATATTATGTGTTCAGAGAAGGCCTCTCCGAGGGGCTGATATACAAAGGTTGAGAAGGAGCCAGTCATGCTGGGCACCTGGGCAACTCAGTTGGTTAAGCGCCTGCCTTCGGCTCAGGTCATGATCCTGGAGTCCCGGGATCGAGTCCCGCATCGGGCTCCCTGCTCGGCAGGGAGTCTGCTTCTCCCTCTGACCCTCCTCCCTCTCATGCTCTCTCTCTCTCATTCTCTCTCTCGCAAATAAATAAATAAAATCTTTAAAAAAAAAACAAACCGGTCATGCAATGAGCTGGGAGGAGAGTGTCAGGCAGAGAGAGCATCCGGCTCTGAGGTGGGAATGAGTTTGCCTGCATGTTCCCGTCACAGAAAGAAGGCCCCCCAGAATGAGGTGAGGCTGGAGAGGTTGATCAGGCAAGGCAGGGCCGTGTGTGCCATGGCAAGGAGTTTGGATTTTATTCCACAGACACTTGTCCTTTTCTTTAAGGGGCTCCAATTTCTAGTCTTTGGAGTTGACCCTGCACTTCTTCTCTGTCTTATCCAGTAATGACAGGGGGAGCAAGGATGAAAAGCCACGGGGACACCCAGGTACCTTTGGAGAAAATATAAACTGGCAGCATCACTTTGGCCAGCAATCTACACTAATAAAGCTGAGGATGTGTATACCCAACACAAGGAGACAAAAACAAGCTTGTGCACTGCAGCAGTTTATAATAGCAAAACAAATTGTCCATCGACAGAAGAACAGTAAATTGTGGTGTGTTATGGACTGAATGTTTGTGTTCCTCCAAAACTCGTATGTTAAAATCTAATCCCCAATGTGGTGGTCTTTGGAAGTGGGGGCCTTTGGGAGATTATTAGGTCATAAAGACCAGGTAGGCCCTTTAGAATGAGGATAGTGCCTTTTAAGAAGAACCCAGAGAGTTAGCTCATGCTCTTTCCTCCACGTAAGAATTAAAGGAGAAATCAGTCTGCAACCCAGAGGAGGGCTTTCACCAGAACCCAACCATCCTGACACCCTGATCTCAGACTTCTGGCTTCCAGAACTGTGAGAAATAAATTCATGTTGTTTATAAGCTATCAAGTCCATGGTGCTTTGTTACAGCAGCCCAAACTAAGACATGGTGTCTCCATACAGTGGAATTTCATACAACAGTGAAAATGAATAAACTAGAACTATCTGAGTCAAAATAAACAACCCTCAAAAACATTCTCATTTTGAAGGAAAATATCAAAAGGGAAGAGGAATACTTTCAGTATTATTCTATTTATATAAAGTCTTAAAACATGCAAAGCAATCCCACATACCACTTAGGTAGACACACCTATGTAGAAAAAGTATGAAGAAAGGCATGGGAGTGATAAACGTCAGGGTTCGGGCTAGTGCTTCCCACTGGAGGCTTACACGATGGGGAGAGGGATGCAGGGCTTTGACTATCTCTCAAGCAAGGTGGTAAGTTCGTGGGCCTTCATTAATTATTCTTTATATGTATTTTTAATATCCAAAATTGGTCTTTTTTTCTCTTTTAAAAGGCTAGCCAGAAGCAGGCGAGCAAACAATAGAAGGCACTTGAAGAATTTTTTAGGAGAAGCAACAATCTTTGACTCAGCAGAAGCTTTAACTGGATTCTTGAAATCAGAGTAGGGAATCAGACCATGTAAGCCAGAACTTAGAAATTTCTTCTCTCCTCAGCCAAAGAATAAGTGATGTTCCTTTAATACATGACAGTCTTGTTTTTTAACTCTACCCTTACATAATTCACCAGAGACAGAGACCAGATTCAGAGCTTAACATGAACCATTTAGACATTCTTTACTCAGGTTCATTCAATTCACGGATTATCTGGAATGCTCACAGGTGATATTTTTCTATCTAAAAAGATGTGCTACATTTTCCTGTGTCCACACTACCTGACCCCTTTCCCCAGTGCCAGAATTATGCTCTTGACAATCCATTCACTGCAGCATTCAACAGAGATGGGGAAAAAAATCTCATTCCTAATTCCATAAAATCAAATGATTTTTTATGAACTCCTCTGTGGTCAAAAGGTAGATATGATGGTTTTTGACTAATTCTACAACAAAATAAGAGTGGGAGACAGGGTAAACTAATCCTCTGTCACACACCTCCATTGATTATAGTTTAAATCTCACATAATCCTGCAAATTTCCAACAACACCACAGACTGAAAGATGCTAAGTGACTTACTTAGGTCTCACAGCTGACCACACAGTGCAACTAGAAAGTGAGCCTTGGTCTTCAGATCTGATCCAATGTTCTTCCCTCTGTTCCTCGCCTGGATGCTCTTTGCCCAGAGCCAGAGCCCCAAGAACCATGGGCTGAAGTGGAAATCATCGGTTAGACCATCCAGGGGCGAGTCCCACTTCTCCACCAACTAGCTTTGTGACTTTGGGCTGGTTACTTAACCTCTGTGAGCCTCAGTTCTCTCAGCTGTAAAACGAAAAAGATAAAATCAAAGTCCCACAGCTATAGTGACCATGAGAGAGAATAGAGGTAGGGTGCCCAGCCCGCGGCCAGCTGTGCTCAGCCATTAGGGCCACTGTGATTGCTACGGAGACCCGGCAAAGCCGTGCCGGGATCTCAGCAGCCCATTCACACAGTCCTTCCCAAACCAGGAAAGGACCTCACCTCTCTTCTGAGGACCAACAGAATTAGAAATCGATCACAGAATAGTTTAAAAGTACTAATAGGAATGGAAAGCTGATTTCAGAAGAGAATGATTTCATTATTACTATTAAAATAAGTTATATTAATAAGTATTAAAAATAGTGGAAGTAACTTTGTATCATACAAACACATTGGCTTCTCTGTTACCCACAGATTAGATAGAAAGTACTAGATCAAACATATGCACACAATTCTGTAAGGGCACATTTAAGTTTCTGCCACGTTTATTGTTTATCAGTCCTAAAACAGATGAAATTTTAGGGTATGGATCCATTTCTGCTTCATTGAACTACAAAGACAAGGTTTAAAATAAATTATATCCTAGTGAATGGCCATAGGCCCTCCAGAAGGAAAAAAGCAATCCATCCAGACCAGTGATGTCAAACTTTTCCCTTCTCATGCCCTTAAAAAAATGTTTTTAATGCATGTTTTCCCTTGCATATCTTTCATTTGATGTCTATAAGGAAGGATTCATAATAAGTTTAAGAGGTTGTGAGGAACGTAATTTCTAATGTACTGTGAATCTTGACATTTTGAAATAAAACATTACTTTCTAAGATGAATTCAGTGGAATCTAAATGCCACCAACCTTAATGTAATATGACACCCATGCTTATCCATTTAAAAAATATATGAACTAGCTCTTCTTCAACATACCACCAGTTTGAAGATCACTATTCTTTCCACTTTGGTATATATTTTAAAAGTTCCACATAATAAGTAAACAAATGAACAAACACCACACACAACATACAAATATATATACATACATTTTATATTATATATGTGTATATTTTTATACTTATACACACATACATATATATATGCACAAAATCAGATGGCCTGGATTCTAAATTTAAATTGGTCTGGTATATCATATGACCTCACTAATATGAGGAATTCTTAATCTCATTATTTTTTTTTAAAGCTTCCCAGCTGATTCTCCAGAGCAGCCAAGGTTGATAACGACTGGATTAGGGCTAACTAACATCAGGGAGAAAATCCATTTCCCTAAAAGCATCCTAATCAGCACAGACTCCTGCCGACACTGGGACCAGCACAGTAGGTAGGGGCAGCAGGGCCTACTCCTTGTGTTCTTTCCCTTTGTGCTGGAAAGAAAAATCACCACCTCTACTCTGAAGAACTCTGGGACACAGTGGTTGTCCAGGAATTCAGGGACAGTGAAGGGTTCTGTCTCGTAAAGCATACGGCCTCATGCAGAGATCAAGCTGACAACCTCAGACTCAAAGGAAATGTGCTTTTTTTTGTTTAATCTGCTTCTCTGAAGAATCACTGCATCAGTTTCAAGTGTAGGGCTATTCCATCATCTGCTGTGTTGCAGGGCTTCGTCTACCTCTATAAGCAATGTGTCTGGTGTTCTACTGGCTACTTTAAAGATTTTTCTCTTTATTATTGGTTTCCAGAAGGTAGAAAAGCAATAGAAAAAAAAAAATCAATGAAACCAAAATTTGGTTCTTTGAAAAGATCAACAGAATTGACAAACCTTTAGCTAGACCAGCCAAAGGAAGAGAGAAGACTCAAATTACTTCAAACAGGAATGAAAGAGGGGACATTTTCCAAACTTACAGAAATAAAAAGGATTATAAGGGAAAACTAGGAGCAGCTGTATGCTAACACATCAGGTAATTTAAATGAAATGGAAAAATTGCCAGGATACACAAAATACTGAAACTGACATAAAATGAAATGGAAAATGTGACTTGGTCTATAATAAGTAAAGAGATTAAATTAGTAATTTTTAAGTTTCCACAAAGAAAAGCTCAGGCCCAAAGAAAAGATAGTGTCACTGGTGAATTTCACCAAATAGTCAGAGAAGAATTAAGATGAGTTCTTCACAAGTTCCAGAAAACAGAAGAGGAATAGACACTTCCTAACCCATTCATTGTATGAGGGCAGTATTACCCTGATAGCAAATCAGACAAAAATTGCCCAAGAAAAGAAACTACAGATCTACATTGCTTGTGAAAAGAGATGTAAAAATTCTCAACAAACGCTAGTAAACCAAATCCAGCAACATATAAAAAAGATTATACACTGTGACCAAGTGAAATTTATCCCAGAAATATAAGGCTGGTTTAACACCTGAAAATTAATGAATGTAACAGACAGTAATACAGCATAAAAGAGAGAAAATATGATCATTTCAATAAATGCAGAAAAAGCAGGGGACTTCCTCACCCTGACAGAGGACATCTCTGGAAACTTCACAGCTAGCATCAGGCTTAAAAGTGAAAGACTGGATGCTTTCCACCAAGATCAGAAAAGGCAAGGATGTCTGCTCTAGTTACTTCTAATTATCATTGTACTGGAGGTTCTGGTCAGGGCAAGAAAAAGAAAGAAAAAGCATCCAGATCAAAAAAGAAAAAAAGTAAAACTATCTCTATTTGCAGATGGAATCATCTTATATATAAAAAACCCTAAGTAATCCACACATACACACAAATATTAGAACAAATACACAACTTCAGCCAAGTGACAAAACACAGGATTACTATACAAAAATAAATTGTATTTCTACACACTAGCAATGAACATTCTGAAATGAAATTAAGAAAACAGTTCCATTTATGATACCATCAAAAAATAAAATACCTAATTATAATTTTAACAAAAGAAGCCAAGACTTATACGCTGAAATTTACAAAATATTGTGTAAAGAAATTAAAACCTAAGTAAATGGAATAACGCCCATGGTCATGGATCAGAAGACTTAATATTGTTAGGATGGCAATACTCTCCAAACTGAACTATAAATTAACATAATTTCTACCCAAATCCTGGCTTTTGTGCAGAAATTGACAAGCTAATCCTAAAATTCACGTGGAAATGCAAGGGACCCAGAATACCCCAAACAATTTTGAAAAGGCAGAAGAAAGTTGAAGGACTCATACACCCCTAATTTAAAACTCACTACAGGGGTGCTTGGGTGGCTCAGTTGGTTAAGCCTCCAATTCTTGATTTCAGCTCAGGTCATGATCTCAGTGTTGTGAGATCAAGCCCTGCACTGAGCCCTGCATTGGGCTCCATGCTCAGTGCGGAGTCTGCTAAGATTCTCTCTCTCTCTCTTTCTCTCTCCCTCTGCCCCTCCCCTTGCTCTTTCTCTCTCAAAATAAAAAAATAAATCTTAAAAAAAAAAACCTACTACAAAACTGCAGTGATCAAGATAGTGTCATCCTGGCATAAGGCTAGACATACAGATCAATGGAACAGAATTGAGAATCCATATATAAATTCTCACATTTATAATCAATTGGGGGATTTTTGACAAGGTGACGGCACAATTCAACAAGAAAACAATAGTCTTTTCAACAAATGGTCTGGGATAACTGGATATTCACATGCAAAAACCAAAATTGGGCCCCCCTCTTCATACAATATACAAAAATTAATGCAAAATGGATCAGAGACCTGACTTTAAGAACTAAAACTATAAAACATTAAAAGAAAACATAAGCATAAATCTCAATGACCTTGAATTAGGCAATAGTTTTCAGACATGACACCAAAAGAAAATACATCAGTTCATCAATATTAAAATTTTTTGTGCTTCAAAAGACACAATTAAGAAAGCAAAAAGACAGGGTGCCTGGGTGGCTCAGTTGGTTAAGCGACTACCTTCGGCTCAGGTCATGATCCTGGAGTCCCGGGATCGAGTCCCGCATCAGGCTCCCTGCTCAGCAGGGAGTCTGCTTCTCCCTCTGACCCTCCCCCCTCTCATGTGCTCTCTCTCTCTCTCTCAAATAAATAAATAAAATCTTTAAAAAAAAAAAAGAAAAAAAGAAAGAAAAAAGACAACCTGCAGAATGGGAGAAAATATTTGCAAATCATATATCTAATAAAAATCTAGTATGCAGAATATATAAAAAACTCTTACAACTCATAAATAAGACAAATAACCCAATTAAAAATGGGCAAAAATCTGAATAGACATTTCTCCAAGGAAGATATACAAATGGCCAATAACACATGAGAAGGTCAACATCATCTGCTATCAAGAAAAAAATGCAAATAAAACCTCAATGAAATACTACATCATAACCACAAGGATGGCTGTAATCAAATAGTGAGATAAGATTTCAAGTGTTGGCCAAGGATGTAGAGAAATTATAATACTCATACAATGCTGGTGGGAATGTAAAACAGTACAGTCACTTTGGAAAGGCCTTCTGTTCATTCCTCAAAATACTAAACATAAAGTTACCAAATGACCTGGTAACTCCACTCCTAGGTATATACCCAAGAGAACTGAAAACATATTTCCATACAAAAACTTTCACACAAATGTTTATAGCAGCATTATTCTTACCAGGCAAAAGAAACAACCCGAATGTCCATCAACTGATGCAATAGAATATGGTATATCCATACAAGGGAATATTATTCAGCAATAAAAAATACTGACCACATGCCACAACATGGATGAAACTTGAAAATATTATGCTAGGGGCGCCTGGGTGGCTCAGTCGTTAAGCGTCTGCCTTCGGCTCAGGTCATGATCCCAGCATCCTGGGATCGAGCCCCACATGGGGCTCCCTGCTCGGCGGGAAGCCTGCTTCTCCCTCTCCCACTCTCCCTGTTTGTGTTCCCTCTCTCACTGTGTCTCTCTCTGTCAAATAAATAAATAAAATCTTAAAAAAAAAAAAATCTAAAAAAAGAAAATATTATGCTAAGTGAAAGAAACTAGTCATGCAAGACCACAAATTATATGATGACTTCATTCATATGGATTGTCCAGAATTAGCGTATCTGTAGAGACAGAACATAGATTAGGGTTGCCTAGGGGTGGAGGGTTCCAGAATAGGGGGAGGATGGCTAACGGGCATAGGCTTTCTCTTTGAGGTGATTAAAATACTCTAAAACTGACTGTGATTGCAGGGGTTTGTTTTAGGGAGGACAAAAATGATCTAAAATTAGGTTGTAGTGATAGTTGCACAAGCCTATAAATATCCTAAACCTCAAATTGTATAGTTTAAATGAGTGAATTGTATGGCATGTGAATCATATTTCAATAAAACTTTAAAAATTTTTGGAACATTTTTCACCATTATTTTTCAAATACTTTCCTCTCCCTGCCCCTTTGAGATTCTAATTACACAAAAACTATATCTCATCGTATTGTCCCACAGGTCACTGATGCTCTGTTAATTTTTTCAGTCTTTGGTCTCTTCATTCAGTTTAGTTTCTTTTGCCATGTCTTCAAGTTCACCAATCTTTTCATCAGTGTTTAATCTTCTTTTAAGCTCCTCCAGTGAATTATTCATACAAGATATTGCATTGTTTCACTGCTAGAAATTCCATTTGGTTTTTTTATACATCCAATTTCTCTCATCATTGTATTCATGTTTTTAAATACTTGAACATATGTATAAAAATTATATTAAAATCTATGTCTGCTAATTCCATCATTTTAGTCATTTCTGGGTGGTTTCTACTTATTGGTTTTTCAACTGGCTACGACTCACATTTTCCTGCTTCTTCCCATGTGCAGTAATTTCTTATTAAATCAACATTGCAAACTCTATACTGCGGAGTGTTAAATTTTGTTGTTTCTTTTATACGGTGTAAGAATGTCCTGTGAGGCAGTTAGTTTAATATTGAATCATGTTGAGCCTTTCAAGGCTTGTTATTAAGCTCAAGGCTTGTTATTAAGCTCAGAGGTGTGAGTTGAGGGCAGTCTTTACTCTGGGCTAGTTTAGCCCTATTGCCAAGGTGTGACCCTTCCAGAATCTCATTTGAATGCCCTATATGTATAACTCCATCCTGGCAGCTCAGAACATGAATGTTTCCCAGTGCTTTTGAGCTCTGGGAATTGTTCGGCCTACAACTCCCTGTTTTTTGCAGCCTCCTGGAGTTTCAGCAATACTAAGGAAGCTCCTACAGAGACTTCTGGGGGTCTTTCTTCACATAGCTTCCACCTCTGTGGTTTCTGCCCTAAAATTCTAGGTACCACCTTGAACTCCAATCTGCATCCTTAGCTTGGTAAAATTACTGTGTTCTGCTTGGGATCTCTGTACCTTGGACTGGGAAGTGCCCCTGTTATGGACTGAATTGTGTTCCCTTCAATATGTTGAAGCCCTAACCCTCAATGTGACTGCATTCAGAGATAGGGCCTTTAGTAAGGTAATTAAAGTAAATAAGCTCATAAGAATGGGGCCCTAATCCTATAGGACTGGTGTCCTTATAAGAAGAGACACCAGGGTTCTATTTCTCTCTCTCTCTCCATGTAGGCACAGAAGAATAGTGAGGACACAGTGAGAAAACAGTCATCCATAAGCTAGAAGGCAGGCCTTACCAGGAACCAACCCTGATCTCACCTTGACTTTGGCCTTCTAGTTTTCAGAACATAAATTTCTTTTGTTTAAGCCACCCACTCTATGATATTTTGTTACAGCACTCTGAGCCAATACAGCCTCCAAGAGAAAGCCTGGACTATATGTGGTTCCTTGCTATTTTCCTCTTAGGGATCAAGGTCCTGCACTGCCTGCTGTCCAATTTCTGAAAATAGTCATTTTACATATTTCATCTACTTGAAGGCTAGTTTAGTCCCAGTTAATCCATCATGGCCAGAAGCATGAGTCTCTCTGCAACATGTTTTGTATCTTTTAACTAAATGATTTTCAGAAATTACTGAGAAGAGGAAAAGATGGAGAGTCACAACCCCACATTGAGGGACACTTGAGAAATCTTCAGTCACCACCCACTATTCGCCAGGAAAAAAACAAGTACGTTACGCCATCTTGATTGGGGTGAGAGTGAGGATCCTGTATATATATATATATATATCAGGCAGCCCAGCATAGTCCTAGCAAGATTTCAGATTTCAGCATGGTAACCCTTCCAGTCCTATTCATACTTGTACTGCCATGGAGTTCTCATTCAGTCCAAGAGGGTAATCAATTTACTTTCCATCATACAATTTTCCTTGGGATGAATAAGAAAAATTAATCCCTCAAGTGAATGTCTAGGCTCAGTGTCCTTCCTGAAATCAGTACTCACAGGACATGGATTGTCCCTAGAGATTAAAACCAAGATTATATCCTGTGCTGGGCCACAAAGGGCAAGAATGACTTCTCAGAAAAACATGAAAGAACAATCACACTAAACCACAGGCACTTTAATTACAGTGAATTTCATGCTCTCAGGGCAAGAAGGGAAGCTCCTTAGCCATGGAGCAGAAAATAGATACCAAGAGGAATGTAAATGATACCCAAGGGTTAAAAGCTAGATTGTAAACACGAAACTTTAGATTTAAGGAGGAGAATTCTGAGGGAGTCTAGTTTCAGCATGACACTGAACCCTAAAGTAAAAGAAAACTCTGGAATACAAAGGGACTGTGACCACAAAAGTTGACAGTGATTTTTTAATTGAATAAATTATTGTATATATTTCCAAGGTCAAAGATGTCTAAAGGGATACTAAGAGAATGCCAGAATAATGTTTTTGTTAGAGCCTCTGGTTACTTCTTTTCCCTCTGCTGCCTCCCCTCTATTCCCACCCCCATATAGGCAGAATCACTTAAAACCCAGATATGATCGTAATGCTCATCTGCACAAAAACCTTCTGTGGCTATCATCCATAGAACGCAGCCCAGTTCCTCGGCTCTTAATGCCCTCAATCATCTTTCCCCAACCTCCCTTTCCAGCGTACTTCCCACTGTATCACCCATCCCTCCTCCCTTGCCCCTCCCCCATATGCTATGCTCCAGCCACCTTCCCCTACAGGAATTAACCACAAAGACCCTGTGCCTCTGTGCTTTCTTACCTCTAAAATGCTGTTCCTTCTGTGCCTTCCCCCCTCACACCCATTTATTGAAAATTCTATCTTCAAGGGTTTAAATCCAATGCCACATCCCTCTCTGTTCTCGTAGCCCTCTTGTGAGGATTTAACATGTTTGCTGTGTTTGGTATTTTTGTGTGGTTGGCTCTTCTGCTAGAAGCTCCTTGAATGCAGAAATTGTGTTACACATTTTCACAACTTTTATCTTCCACGTTACCAAACACATAGGAACCCCTCCAAAAAAAGCTTTTAAGAAACCAAATGGAAATGTTATTCTGAAGGTGGAAAATTCTAAAAATAGGGTTCACTTACAAGTGTGGATTTGCTTGGCTCTCAGTGCAGATGCCAAAGCTAGTTTTCCCCCCTCAGTCAGCCTAAGGAAAGGTAGAAGCCCAGAGGATTAAAATACAGGTTATTTTATTTGTTGGAAAACATTTCTGGACTCCAGTGGTCCAGAATGTTATCACTTCTTATCATCCAACTCATTCATACAAAAGCTGAGGGGGTGGGGGAGTGGAGAAGGGCTCTACACCAAAGTCAGTCTTTTTTCCCCCTTAAGTTATATATTTCAAAGCTGCTTCTGATCACAGGTTCACTTTCCCACACGTTCCAAGGAAAGAAGAACTTCCTTAGAAAGCACTGTGAACCCTCTTCTTTCTGTACCCCCTTCTGTCGTCTAGGTGGCCCACTACCAACTTTAAGGCCTCGAAGTTCTCTGGCATGTTCCCCTATTCAAAAAGAAAAAGGATTTAATCAGAGCCATTTCTCTTTGTTGGCTTGTTACATTTGACAGTCTTCCCCACGAAAATGTTTGTCCCCTTCAATTTAGCCTTTATTTCATTATTGGAATGAAAGACGTCCTCTGTTAAGGTAATTTTAAACATAAACACAGAAAAACTTCTCAAAGAGGTGAAGGAGAAGCTTTGAAAGCACACTAGGCCTCTCTGATGGCAAATCCCTTTCAGCCTTGGCCACAACAGAAGGGCTGCCCTCTCCTACCCCAAGGGGCAGATCCGGCTAAGGCATCTCCCTGCCCAGGTTCCAACTAGAGGCTGTGGTTGTGAGGCTCCATCCCAGGACCCCAAGAGGCCACTCTGCACAAGCACGTCTCCGAGCATGTGTCCCCTGACCGGTGTCTCTTTGTTTTCTCCTTTCCCAGACCCTTCCTCCAACTCTCCTAACCTTAACCCAGAGTTCTCAACACCAGCCCTATTGACATTTTAGACCAGATTATTCGTTGTGGTGAGTTGTCTTGGGCATTGTAGGTTATTTTGCAGCATCTCTGGCTCTACTCACAGCTGCCAGGAACAACGCAGCCCTGCCTCCCAGCCATGACAATCAGAAGTATCCCATCACCAATGTCCCCTAGAGAGTAAAACTCCCAGTTGAGAACCAATGCCTTAACAAAACCCATTCCTTCATCTACCCTTTCACTCACAGGTGGCCTTTATTGGACTACCATTTTTGCCCTCCTTAAGACTTTCAGAGGCTTATGTTCTCAGCATGTTTGTCACTACTTTACTCTGTACAGTATTTCATTAGCTTTTCGGTATTGTAACTCTCTTTATGTAACATTTTATAACTCACAGTTGTGCTTCTCATATGATCTTTCCACATGCATCTTCTGGAAACAAATTTCCTGGAACATTTTCCTTCAGCTACTATAGTAATTCTTAAGCATAGTCCTTTACTGCAGATTATACAGAAAGTTCATGTAAGTTTAAAAGAAGTGAGTCTATAATGTAGATCACTTGGTTTCCTAGGATGATGTGTACACACAAGCACACTCCCCCAATACCCCAAGAGAAATAAGATGCAATGGAACAGAAGTTACACATAGCCTCAGGAGAAACACAATTTTTTAAGAGTATGAATTTCGCTTGAAGTTTTAGAAAGTTACTAAGAATAAAACAAAATTGGGGCGCCTGGGTGGCTCAGTCGGTTAAGCGACTGCCTTCGGCTCAGGTCATGATCCTGGAGTCCCGGGATCGAGTCCCGCATCGGGCTCCCTGCTCGGCAGGGAGTCTGCTTCTCCCTCTGACCCTCCTCCCTCTCATGCTCTCGGTCTCTCATTCTCTCTGTCTCAAATAAATAAATAAAATCTTTAAAAATAAATAAATAAATAAATAAATAAATAAAAGAATAAAACAAAATTTTTATGTTAAAACCAGTATAAACAATCTGGAGTGAAATGAATTTTTTTTTTTTTTTGCATGGATTTTAAACTAAAGGAGGTCAACGAAGTTTTTTTGCAATGGGTCACATTGAGCCACAGTTTTAGGCAGACCTGTGCTTCAGGAGGAACATTGAGAAACCCTAGTTTGGTGGCATGAAGAATCTTCATTGCATTAAAAATCTAAGAACCTAAAGAGAACATATGATCCAAACTCCAGCTGAGAGGCAGGTGTGGTGTTTTTAAACTCATCTTATGGATGAGTTAACTTCCCTTCCTAGGACAAGAAAATGGAAATCTCTCCATAGGCTTTGCAATTGTCACACAAGCAGTGAAGAGGATAAGCGGTCAGGAAAACCGCAATTCGTAAATCCGATTTTAGGGCTTTCTAGGTGGGGAAACAGGCTGAGTCCATATGTAGCTTGCATTTGCTTGTGTTAGGATAAGAATTTGTCCTGTCAACTTGCCTTCTCTCCGGGTGTCTCCTGCACTCCCTCGCCTTTTTTAGTTTGGTTGATTTGGAAAATTCCAGTCCACCTTAGCTAAAGTAAAAGTAAAATAAACAGTTGTAAAGTGAAGCTGAGATTAAAATTTTACGTCTGCTTTGTTACTGTCTCTTCTCTTCCTACCGGGAGTAATTTCTAACAAAGCCCTCTTTACTGTTACTCCTTCTTCCCCAAGGCGCACCAAGGATGGAGTTGTTTTTCTTTTTGTTGTAGCACTGCACAAACTAATAGAATCATGGCAAGATACTTAACCTCTCCTGCCCTTTCCTTCAAGTATTGAAGTAGATCTCAAAATCTTTTACAACACCAAATTTCTATATATTATAGAATTTTACTGGGAGAATCACATTTATAGGTAACCTATTGTTTAAACATATATTTTAATGCTTTAAAAAAAGGTGTCTCATCTCTAGATTCCATCTCTAGAAAATGTCATCAGCACACTTACCTGCAAACATATGTGCTCCTAGCAACTCAACAATAAACAAAGGAGCAGTAATTGTTTTTTTCTTTAGTAAGAGTTGCTAGTACACAAAGTAAAGGAGCATAGCCAGTGGCCCGAGGGAACCTGGGAACCCGCTGCCCAGATTCTAATGCCTGTATTAACCAGGCCAAGTGACCCAATGCTGGCTCTATCCATTCCAGATTAATTCCCGAATAGCTAAGCACTTAATCTGAGCAGCTTATAACCACAAAGCCATAAACTTGTCTTAAAGAATTATAATCCTCAATAGGAAGGAGGTTGGGTGAGGGAGTGAAGTCACTAATTAGAGGAAAGGAAGGGTTAACAGAGCACAGTTATTTGCAGAGTGGCTATCAAGTGAAAAATAGGATTCAAAGATAGGAACGTGACCCAAGTTGCACCAGAATAGTTTTCTGAGACTTTATCCATGCTCCTTCCTCCCCCATCCTCCCCAGCCCCATGCAGTCTTCTCCCACTTTGGTGAAGGCTCATGGAGAAGTGAGACCAACTTAAATGGAGAGTTCGGACGATCACATTTGAATCCCTGAGGACAACTCTACAATGGATTTTTCAGTTACACGAACTAATAAGTCCTTTGCTTTGGTGGGGGGACTGAATTAAGTTCACAATTAGTTTCCCTACTAATTTTATGGGTTCTATTATGGTTACTACAATGAAAGTAAAAGTATGCATTTTCCCGACTCAGAATTATAAGCACTTAAAAAGATTTGTTTTGGGGTGCCTGGGTGGCTCAATCAGTTAAGCGTCTGCCTTTGGCTCAGGTCATGATCCCAGGGCCCAGAGATCGAGCCCCACAAGCCCCACAACAGGCTCTCTGCTCAGCAGACAGCCTACTTCTCCCTTTCCCTCTGCCTGTCGCTCCCCCTGCTTGTGCTCTTTCTCTTTGTCAAATAAACAAAATCTTAAAAAAAAATAAAAATAGATTTGTTTTACGTAAAAATCAACATTGGTTGTGACTATTAAATATAAGCATAATGTAGCCTCTGGAAAAATCTACAATTAAAATCAATTTGATATCCAAAGATTTAACATTTCCTTTTAAAACATCCATCTAAAAAGTTTCAAAATATAAACTCAACAAAGTTTAATAGGCCATACTGATAAAACAGATTACTTGGGACAAGTCCTCAATGTTTTCTAGAAACACAATCTCCCTCTCATTGTTTCTCTCCTCTTTGAGTTCCCACTTTACTGAATTCTTACTAAGTCATTTTTCTTTTTAAAGATTTTATTTATTTGAGAGAGAGAGCACACGCACAAGCAGGGGGAGAGGCAGAGGGAGAGGGAGAAGCAGGCTCCCCGCGCAGCGGGGAGCCTGATGCGGGGCTTGATCCCAGGACGCTAGGATCATGACTTGAGCTGGAGGCAGATGCTTAACCGACTGAGCCACCCAGGCGCCTCTCTTATTAAGTCATTCTATAAATGTGAAGCAAATAGACAAAATTTTCTCCTGTTCCATGAATTACATTTTCTTCCAGGATGAGTCGTTGAGTCTTTTGCATTGTGCTGTAGGTACGGCGCTCCTCAGAACCACAGACTGACAGTGTCAGCGTTACCTGGAAGCTTGTTTGAAATGCAAATTATTTGGTCCCATCTCAGACCAACTGAATCAGAATCTCTACGGAGGGAATCCTGGATTTTGTCCCAATGATTCTCAGGCACACGGAAGTTTTAAAACTAATGCTGCTGTATGTTTACATAGTTACATTTCTTTTTATTTTGCTCGAGCTTAACATAGGCAACAGAAGACATTCCATAAGCTCTGATAGCGTAGGTGACTTAACACTTCCCACTCTGAGACCAGTTTATTTTCTTCTTCAAGATACAGTTCGGAGCTGAGTCTGTACCTATTTGCTTTTCTGAAGCCTAGTGAAAAAGAGCCAAGGACTGTGAAGGGAAAGGCTCACCTGGATTATCAAAAAATATTTGAACTTTGTTTTCTCTTCTGAGATTAAGTTGTCCCTATTAGTCAAGAGGGAAGGTCCTCATACTATTTTATTTGGGAATGTCAGTATTACTTCCTCAGGAATTCTGGAGGTTGGGGGTAATGATGGACAATGACGTAAACTGCTGCTTTCTGCTCCAACCCAGCACAGAATTACACCACAGAGCTGTTGTTAGCTCGGCAACACCGCAACACAAGTGGACCATAAGGCTTGAGAGGTGGGTTTAAGGTCCAAGAGCAGTAGGACTTCAGTGCCAGACTGAGAGGGAGGGGTGAAGTGTTAGCACTGGTTGGGTTAAGAAGTCATTAGACAGTGAACATACTTTTTGATACCAACACTTTTTACAAAACAAAATTTCCTAAATACAGTTATCATGTGAAATGTTCTAGCACAGATTTAATTCCACAAAAGAGGGGTTCCTTTTACATCAGCTTAATAGAAGTTTATTTTCACACTGCTATGGTAGTAAGCCCCTAAACTTTACAAACCCTCATGTTTCTCTCAAGAGATATTTTTTTAAAGCCTTAGTGTTCAATATCATCAAATCATGCTTAAAAATTCTGCAGGGTGGTTTTAAAATCTGAATTAACTAAAATTATGACAATGATAAAATGCCAACCAGTCAAGGTCCCAAACTAACAACATTCAAAATAAGAAAGAATTATTATTGGAATCCTGTTGTATTTTGACAATGGTAAAGGCTGACCAACTGCTGTCATTAATGTTAATGCCATTAAAAAATGTATTTATATTCTGAAAGCGTATCTGTCTTGCACATCTTGACACTGAGGTATAAAGCCATGTTTTGTCAACATTTTTTATTAATCTAACAAGTATTTTCTTCCATAACAGCAACTGTGGTAAAAACCCCAATAACATTAGCCAACCTGCTAATGTTCTATGGTCTTCTACTTAATATAGTACATAAACATTTATAAACTACACAGCCACACCAATTTGTAAGCAACTAATAAATTCTGAAATGTTAGAAATATAACTAATTCTAAATAGTTTCTAACTTTCCCCTTTTCCTTGTTTATATTCATGCTTCCCACTAATTTTTTCACTAGACTCTATTAAATCCTAGATTTAAATAGGGTCAAAGGTAAAACAGTATTGAGATGCGTGTCAAAAGAACACACTGAGTTTTATCAGTGTCTAAGCCACTTAAAGCTATTCTCCAAAAGACAAGTTATTCACCCAAGACAAACATGAAAAAAGAATTTAATCTTAAGTTTTTCAGGGTTGACCTGTCACATACATGGGAACATCCAAAGGCTCGAGTTTGGAAGGTCTAAATGCCAAAAGGTTAATTTGTCACTAGTGGAATGGCCATCCACTGAAGAAGGGCCCTACACACACTGAGCACTGTGTTCAACGTGCAGAAGACAGACATTTGGGCTGCTACAAATGAAGGTAACGAGGCTTTAAGCCTTTATCGTAAGTAAGATAAAACATTACACCTGAATAATAACCTCTAAGTAACTTCCAGCTTAATCTCTATTGACTCTTGCCACTGTATCGACTTAGGTTAACAGTTCTGCAGTCTTAATTAAAAGGAGAAGTCATTAAATCAATTTTCTGCAGTGAATTATCAGACTACCTTCCTGTTAGCTAGAAATTACAGTATGTTCCAGCTTGAGGCTGTAAAATCATGATGATTACCAGACATTAATTCAACAAATATTCACTGATAAATGAAGTATATGGTTGTGCTAAGTGTTTGGTAGACCAAATGTTGAATTATCTCATAATTTTTCCTCAAATCCCTTTATTTCTAGCAACAAATCTAGACCTACCCCTTCTATTCCCATATGGAAGCTAAAATATGTTAAGACTGCTGATATATGACTATTTTTCTACATTATGATCCTATTTCTGCTAAATTACCTTTATAGTCCAGCAGTTTTAAGTTTTTTGCTTAAAAAAACTATCTTTTTAGAACTCTGAAAAGATATTAAATTCACTGAATAAAAAACTTTTTGATTTTGTTCCTTAAATATAATAAAATTCTGATATATGATGTTAAACAAGTTAAATTATTAGACAAGTAATCTCTATTCACGTAAAATTAATGGTGTAAAGAGGTTTACCTGAACTTTCAAGGGAACTAAGTTTCAATTACCCTAAAAATGGTAAATGACTTATTATTTGTGTGTGAAATTGAAGTATGTTCCTTATGAAATTACCTGTAAGTCAAAAACAAAAATTGAGGAAGACAACTTTTAAATATAATGTTAATAGGTACGCTGGGCAATAAATTCAAACTTTTTATTTAACTTACATCTGCTTAGTTTTTTATTAAGTATAAAGGCCCAGTTAATCAACTCATTTAGATTGGTCAAGGCAAGACACTTGAACTACATAACAATATTTAAAAAGCAGTTGGTCTTTTAGTAATTCTCTGGTAATCACACACACACACACACGCACATACACACAAATTGGTAGAGTACTCTGGATATAGGATTTCCCCCCATAATCTCGTATAATGCACTGTTCACAATCTGCAGTATTTTGAAAACTATGTAAATTGGACATGACCAAATTAAAGATGCCTGATAACCTCTTATAAAGTATTGGGGAATTTCAGCTGTATTCCCAAAAGATCAATTTTAAACTATAAAAAAGGAAAATTCATATAAAATCACAACAGATTTAACAGACATCTTTGAAAAGAAAGTCAAATTGTAACTCAATTTTCTACTTTTCCAAATATGACTAAGGAAAAAAGGTACAAGTGGTAATGTCTACATTTTTTAAAAACTGTTAACTGAGTGGATTTGGGGAAGAAAAAAAAGCTATACAGTATTATTGCACTCCACGAATGTGCAGAATTCCAAAATGTGCCAGCACTGAAAAACTGTCTTGCATTGAGGTTTTTCAAGAGGTACAACGAGCCTGCCAAGAAAGCATCTGGTCTGTACTAACAGCTTGCTGTCTTCAGTACAGGCCTTCATAATGTCAGTCACGCTGCTCTTGCAAAAAATCCCTTAATGTCTGAAAGAGAAAAAAGAGTATTTTATTTCAAAATTCACTCTTATAAAATCAACCCATTGATAAGAAAAGAACTGAGAACATCTCTGCTATGCAAAAGTTAACTAACATTCACCTCTCTGTGTTCACACACATTTGCTTACAAATTTTCTATCTCGAGCATGTCAAAAGAATCTGCATACTCTTAGGAACTAGTTATTTGCAGGTAGAGAGAAGATATGTATATAAATATTCTAGCATAATATACCAACTCTGACTATTAGGAGTTCCAGCCAAAAAAGTGATGTTATATAAAGGCCCAGTTATTAAGCCTTGAAGATAAAATTAGTAGCACAACCTTACCTTGTTTTGGCAGGTCCAAACGCTCTTGATCACTTAATAAATTTTAATAAAGAAAACACCCATCTATTAAATCTTAAATTGGGAACTCAAGTGGTGTGGAATATCTAGTATCTTTTGTGATGAGAATGATATCTATAAATGGTTACTGTATTCTTAAACTACTTACAAAAGAGTTTTCAGTGCTGATAGGTGGGGCTATGATCGATGATGTGGGATTGAATCCATATGCACATTGAGCTTCATTTCATTGTCAAGAATTTGAACAAGCTGTTGCATGGATGGGAGGTGACCAGATTCCAGCTTAGACCACACAGGCACATCTATAATAAAAATAAACAGTACACACAATGGAATATTATGCAGTCATCAAAAAAAAAATGAAATCTTGCCATTTGCAATGACATGGATGGAACTAGAGGGTATTATGCTAAGCAAAATAAGTCAATCAGAGAAACACAATTATCATATGATCTCACTGATATGAGGAATTTGAGAAACAAGACAGGGGACCATAGGGGAAGGGAGGGAAGAATGAAACAAGATGAAACCAGAGAGGGAGACAAACCATAAGAGACTCTTAATCTTAGGAAACAAACTGAGGGTTGCTGGAGGGGAGGCGGTGGGAAGGATGGGGTGGCTGGGTGATGGACACTGGGGAGGGTATGTCCTATGGTGAGCACTGTGAATTGTGTAAGACTGATGAATCACAGATCTGTACCCCTGAAACAAATAATACATTATGTGTTTAAAAAAAAAAAAAAAAAGATTCCCGGGTATAGCATCTAGAAGAGAGATCTAGAGCTCTCTAGAGTCATACATTCAGGGGTCATCATATGGACATAATTCTCAAGCTAGGGGAGTTGAGGACCATATAAAGTGATAGTTTTGCATATTATGAAAAACAGAAAAGCCCAATGGTCATTATAAATCATTTAAAATGTGTTACAGAATGCAAACTATTCAGAACCCACCATTCAAAGTTATCTCAAATGCACCTGTTGACATACACTGGTTCTCAATCATGTTGCTCAAGAAGAAAACCATCATACATGCATAGACCTAAAAGAAAATATAATTAAGTACAGCAGGCAAAGTTATTTTAAAGGCAAAACATTACAACTGAAGACAGTAATCTTTTAAATACAGAGTCTCATTTTTATTTGGTAACGGCTGTTTTTAAATCTACTTTAAAAGTTTCTATACAGGGGCAGGGAAGCCTGGGTGGCTCAGTCAGTCAACCGTCCGACTCTTGGTTTCGGCTCAGGTCATGATCTCAGGGTTCTGGGTTGTGGTATCAAGCCTCATGTCGGGCTCTGCGCTCAGCACAGAACTTGTCTGAGATTCTTTCCCCTCCCTCTTCCTCCCACTCTGCTCCTCCCCCTGCTCTTTCACTCTCTCTCTCTCTCTCTAAAATAAATAAATAAATAAATTCTTAAAAAAAGTTTCTATACAGACTATTATTGCTATTCTGTATATTCAGATAACATACATGGAATAAGGAAAATGAAACATTAATTCACAGCTTTACACACACTGAATATATATTCATAATGTAGAGACAGAAATTCTAGAGATTTCGTAATAGCCTTAATAAGTTAAACAAAAGAATACCAGCATAAGAAGGGTTTATTTCACCATTTTTATAATATAAGGTATGAATTCACAAGAGACTAGTGATGCAATAACCAGCAACTCCATGTATTCAATACAACCTGTCCATGTTCCAAACAAATCATTTTAAGTCAAATAAGAAAAAAGTAGATTAGAAAGCACTAGCATATTAAATTATATTCGCTCCCCTTTTGAAGGCAAATCTATACCCTTTCAAAAGAGGCTAGAAGTTCCTTGGTGGACAGAAAGGTTTTAATTTAACAAAATCACCTGACTAAAAACAGGATGTAATGAGGATGTCAATTCACAGCAAGTTATTTCAAAAAAGTAAATAAAAATGCCCATAGCGAGTGAGAAAAAGCTCTCCTCCCATCCCACTTGAACTAGGTGGGCTTTGATTTCATAGGGGTTACCCTCGCATTTGGAAACAGTATGTCTATTTTCATGGGAACAATACACAAGGAAGTGTCAGGAAAGCTAGAGCTTTCAAGTACATTCCTCTTCCCCAGCAGATTAACAATGTTATATGTCTTCAGAAGTAAAATGCACTGAAGTTGGAATCAATAGAATTAATAAATATAACACAAAACATCATCAGTACTTAACTTTCAATTCTTAATCTTATGCATATCAATCTTACTAATAATAGGGAGAGACACAGTTCAATAAGAGGAAGCACCTAAGGATGTTTATGTTAAGAAGCCTTGCCTGTTACTGGAAATCAATGGTTCCCTAAGAAAAAGAAGCATAGATATGTAGGAGTCCACTAAAGGTAGTTTCAGCCTAGAACTAAAGAACAAGACCAGAGAGAGGACTCCAAAACAGAATACTCCTTAGAAGGAAACCTAAGCAATCCCATCCAAGAGAGAAATACAATTAGTCCCATTCCTCAGAGCAAAAAGATAAACCCTCTAGAAAAGATGATTTTAAGTAAAACAAATGAAAGAAATCTAAAAAGAATATATGCCACAGCAAGACCCTACAAAGGAAAAAAGAAATAGCACCAAAGATTCATATAAATATATATATATATATATATATATATATATATATAAGGACAAATAAAAACAGACAAAATTTTAGTAAGAACAGGGCGCCTGGGTGGCTCAGTTGGTTAAGCGACTGCCTTTGGCTCAGGTCATGATCCTGGAGTCCCGGGATCGAGTCCCGCATCGGGCTCCCTGCTCGGCGGGGAGTCTGCTTCTCCCTCTGACCCTCCTCCCTCTCATGCTCTCGGTCTCTCATTCTCTCTCTCTCAAATAAATAAATAAAATCTTTAAAAAAAAAAAAAATTTAGTAAGAACAAATCCATAATGGATTTATTCTTGGAAATGTCATTTTCAATGTAAATAAACCCATTAATACCTATAAAGTTAGTATAAAAGGCCTACATTATGTGTATATTATGTTTTGTTGGATATGATTTGACCTAATCTATATAATCAATATCAGGTATTAAATTATTTTGTGCCCAGTTTCTACTAAAGTCACACCTCCCTAGCCTTCAAATAGTAAAAAGATAAAACCCACTCATTCTTTTTTTTTTTTTAAAGATTTTATTTATTTATTTAATTGATAGAGAGAGCGAGAGAGGGAACACAAGCAGGGGGAGGGGGAGAGGGAGAAGCAGGCTTCTCACCAAGCAGGGAGCCTGATGTGGGGGCTTGATCCCAGGACCCTGGAACCATGACCTGAGCCAAAGGCAGTCACTTAACTAACTGAGCCACCCAGGTGCCCCAAAACCCAATCATTCTTAATACATAGTTAAGACTAAGGCCGAGAAAAAACAATCACAAACAAAAAACTAAGGCCATGAAAGGTTAAGTGCCATGCCCAAAGATTAAAAAGTGATCGAAGCTGAAATAATACAAGTGAACAGGTGAATCAGCAACAAGTACTTAAAAAAACAAACAATCCATTAAAATATTTTCATTTACAACCTAAAAATCTACAACTATCAAAACTATTAGGTTACATACCTTATTTTCTTGGCCCCACTGCCAGATGCTAGGAGCTTGCATGCCAAAGAAAGCAAAAGGATCCTTGCCAACAATTATTAAGCCTATTAATACTAGTTTGAAGACTGACAGGAAAGATGCTATGTGTCTATCAAAAGAAAAAAAAAATTCATCAGAAGCCACCATTTCTCACCTAATTCAAAACTTCATAACTCAAGTATATGTGTATAGACAATTTCTAGACACCAAATCTAAAAGTTACTAATTACAAGTAGTGAAAACGACAGTAACTAAAGCTTACTGTGGAGTTTTAAAACAAAAACGTTTAATATCTTTTAAATCAATCAAAAATCAACTTGTAAAAATATATAGTATTAGCCTTTAAAAATATTATTTTAACAGTACAGACTTCATATAAAAATTTGGGAGTTCTTGATCTATTTCCACAGTAAAAATTATATAAGAAAACACATCCTTAGAAGGTTACCATCTCTGAAATAATCCTCTTTTCCTTCTTACAGAAAAATTCTTCCATATTTGGATCAAATCAACTTACTATTTATAAGACAGTGTTCTCTGTTTATTGTAACCAACTAAAAAATTATAATAACCAAGAAAAGTTAATTGAACTAGTTCACAAAAGTTTACTCACAAAAGTGAAAAAAATTCACTTTAAAAATTCCTTGTAAGTTACTGAAATTTACTTACCTATATATGGGTTGAGGGAGGTAATTTTCTCCTTCAATGCGGATGTCTGGGTACCGCTGGCTTATAACCCGCATGTACTCCTCAAACACCCGCCTATAACCTCAGGAAACACTGCAGAAAAATAAAAGTGCTTCTGTTACGCGATTTGGAATATGCCTACACTTACTTTGCATTTAGACAAAGCCTAAAAATTGCCAAGATTAAAAAAGCATTTCTCACAAACAGTGACAAAGTAGTAACAACTGATGCTTTCCACCATGTATATCCATCTGTTAGAACATTAAACTTTATAGATTTGGGTTATTGTTGGGCAGCAGCAAATACCTATTCATACATGTCGGCATATTTTGAGCTCTCAAATCAAGTTGCTTTTTGTGGGGGTATCAATGAGGATAAATACTGAAACGACAACAATTCTTATACATCTGAAATAGGGACTTTCAAAACTGGGGCACAGAAAGCTTAAAAAATACCAAGGCATGAGACATGAAAACTTTGGTTCTTATTCCACTCTGCCCCTAACTGGGCAAACATGCCTGCTCAATCACAATAAAAGGAACTTAAAGAACTCTTAAATCCCTTCTGACTCTAAAATTTGCTTCTACTTTGCAAAGGAAAACAAAGATTGGGAAGGTAATTTTCAGCAGTATGACAGCAATCCATAACATTACTCCAGAAATTAAGTCAACAGCATCAAATATCTCCATTAAAATTTCTGAACAAGTATACTGTGGATATAATATTTCCCCAACAAGAAAAGGGGAAAAGGCCACCAGAGTGCATCTATAAGGGGAGGATACACTGAAAACTTTAAGACACTGATGAAAAAAATTGAAGACACAAATAAATGAAAAGGTATCTTGTGTTCATGGATCAGAATTTATATTGTAAAAATGTCCACACTACCAAAAGCAATTTACAGATTCAATGCAATCCCTATCAAAATTCCAATGGCATTTTTCACAGAAATGGAACAAAGAATCCTACAATTTGTATGGAACCACAAAAAAACCAGAATAGCCAAAGCAATCTTGAGAAGGAAGAACAAAGCTGGAGGCACCATGCTTCCTTACGTCAAAGCTATATTACCAAGCTACAGCAATCAAAATTGTATAGTAGCAGCACAAAACAGACACACAGATCAATGGGACAGAATCAAGAACCCAGTAATAAACCCACAGAAATATGGCCAATTAATTTACAACAAAGGAGCCAAGACTGCAGAAAGGATAGTCTCTTTAACAAATGGTGTTGGGAAACTGTCAGCAACGTGAAAAGAATGAAAATGGACCAACTATCTCCCATCACACACAAAAATCAACTCAAAATGGATTAAAGACTTAAACATAAGACCTGAAACCATAAGCATCCTAGAAGAAAACACAGTGGGTAAACACCTTGACGTTAGTCTTGGCAACGATTTTGTGGATTTGACCATAAAAGCAAAGGTATCAAAAGCAAAATAAACAAGTGGGACTACATCAAACTAAAAAGCTTCTGCAGGGCAAAGGAAGCCATCAACAAAACGAACAGGCAACCTACAGAATGGGAGAAAAATATCTTCAAATCAGATATCTGATAAAGGGGGTTAATATCCAAAATGTATAAGGAACTCATACAACTCAATAGCCAAAAGTCAATAATCTAACTAAAAATGGGCAAAAGGACCTGAACACTTTTCCAAAGATGACATAAAGACGGCCAACAGATACACGAAAAGGTGCTCCATATCACTAATCAACAGGGAAATGCAAATCAAAATCACAGAGAGATATATCCCCATACCTGTTAGGATGCCTATCATCCAAAAGACAAGAGATAGTAAGTGTTGGCAGTGATGTAGACAAAAGAGAATACTTGTGCACTGTTGGTGGGAATGTAAATGATACAGCCACTATGAAAACATTTCGGAAGTTCCACAAAAAATTAAACATAGAACTACCATATGATCTAGCAATCCCATTTCTAGATATACCCGAAGGAAATGAAATCACTCTAAGAGGTATCTCCACCCCTTGTTCATTTTAGCATTACTTAAAATAGTTAAGACATGGAAACAACTTAAATGTCCATCGATAGATGAATGGATAAAGAAAATGTGGTATAAATACACGCAGGAATATTATTCAGCAAAAAAAAATCCTACCATTTGCAACAATATGGATGAAACTGAAAGGCATTATGCTAAGTGAAATAAGTCAGACAGAGAAACACAAATTGTATAATATCATTTTACATGGAATCTAAGAAAGCCAAGCTCAGAGACATGGAGAGTAGACTGGTGGTTGCCAGGGGCTGTGGAATAGGCAAAATGGGGAGATGGTGGAAGGATACAAACCTCCAGATGCAAAACAAATTTTAGGGATCTAATTTACAGCAAGGTGACTGTAGCTAACTATACTGTATTACTTGAAAGTTGTCAAGAGAATAAACACTAAATGTTCTCACCTGATAAAAAAGGTAATTATATGAGGTGATGGATGTGTTAATTAACCTTACTGTGGTAATCATTTCACAATATACATGTAAATGAAATCATCACCTTAACTATACATAATTTCTGTTTGTCAATCATAATTCAATAATGTTGAGAGAAAAAAAGGAGGTGGTACTGGGCGCCTGGGTGGCTCAGTCGGTTAAGCGACTGCCTTCGGCTCAGGTCATGATCCTGGAGTCCCGGGATCGAGTCCCACATCCGGCTCCCTGCTCGGCAGGGAGTCTGCTTCTCCCTCTGCCCCTCCCCCCTCTCGTGTGCTCTCTCTCATTCTCTCTCTCTCAAATAAATAAATAAATAAATAAAAAGGAGGTGGTACCACCAAATCAACAAAAGAGCTTACAAATTCAGGTAAGATTGTTAAACACATAACCACATTAAGTTCTAAGTTAATGAATATAAAAAGCAAGGAAAGTACAGAGGAAGCAGAATCAATAACAAAGGTGCCAACTTTGTTGATCACACTGTCATCAAGGAAAAAGAAACCAACCACCAGCATCAGGTTTGTATCTGGCAGGGTATAACAGTCCAAATATTAGTAGATCTCAATTTAAGAAAACGCACTTGGGGGGGGAGGAGGAAGTAAGAGAGAGAGAGAAAGAGAGAGTCACCAGTTTTCTTTACAATTACTACTTCCTCTACATTTAGAATAAAAATTTCACAAGAGATTAAGTCCCTAAAAAGTATGAAATTTTTGCAAAAGGAGACAAATTTCTACAGCTAAAAACTTACGAATCTCCACATACTTTGTTTAGTAAACATTCACCTTAGCTAATGTTATTACTGTGTTAGAGTCACCAAATTGTAGTATTTTGTCAATTGCTTTCTCTATAAGAAAATTTTTAATGTTGCTTTTGTTTTGAGGATATTACAAAAAATAATACCTATATGCCTACCTACCTTGAAACCAAGAAATGGCAACTGATTTCAATGTCCTCAAGTTTGCATCAGTGTTTACAACGGAGTTAATTATCTAAAATGATATTCACTAACTTTTAATGAAACACTGTGAGAGCTAGAGACAAAGTTAATTGAGTTGAAACTTTTTTTTTTAATAGATGGAGAAAATATGAAACCCAAAGAGATGAAGTGACTTTCCACGGTTATACATCCATATATACTATTTATTTATTCACTCACTCAAATACTTATTGAATGTCTACTACATGTCAAGCACTATATTAGACACTGGGCATGTAGTAATGAGTGACACAGATGTGGTCCCTGCCTTAGTCAGGGGCTGAGAGACCAGAACATGGACTTTGTGATTTGACATCCTAGCCCTTTCCACTAGACCCCAATAAAACAGTTAGATGGTACAAGAGCTATTCTTCCCTTTGTCCAGGAAATAAGTTCCCTTTGGCCAAAATGCCAGAAGCAAGTACCTATAGTTGACTTCTTGATAGCAGAGATCTCTGAAGTTTTTCCATGATGAAGACCTAGAGATTCTCCCTCTGTAAAAACCTGTGGGCCCCCATAAGTCCCTCATATTTGTTCTGGGAGTTCCAATCCTTTGCCAAGGGGAGCCCTAAGAGGCCCAGCTAGAGAGGTGTATTTACGTGCAGGCAACACTTCTGGTCAGATTCCTCCTAGTCACCTACTTTTCTGGCTACTGTGCTCAGAAGCCTAGCTCTATCCTCCGTTCTCCCAGTCCCATATTGAAGACAATATGGTCTCAGACCTTTGCATCAAACTCCAAATGGAATTAGTCCATAATCTTGAAATCCAAAAAGGACTTTAAAACTGTACCTTTTTTCAAATTTTCAGTTATAAAACGTGTTAAGTCATGAGGATAGAATGTACAGCATAGTAACTATAGTTAGTATTAGTGTATGGGATATTTGAAAGTAGCTAGGAGAATGGATCTTAAAAGTTCTCATCACAAGAAAAAAAATTTGTGACTGTATGGTGATTGCTGCTAACTGGACTTACGGTAGTAATCATTTTGCGCTACATACAAATATTGAAATCTTTATGTTGTACAACTGAAATTAATATGTCAATTATACCTCAACAAAAAAACAAAAACAAAAAAACTGTACCTATTTTATTTCTGAAAGATGAAGCAGTTTACAAAACTGACATAACATATTTTTAGACAAGTTTACTTACATATAAGTAAACTTTCCTCCCTATCATTGCCTCCAGAATTGTGAAGAAAACCTAAGGAACTTTTTTCCTAAATAACTGTTTTCCCAAAATCAATTTTCCTGTTCTGAAATAGCAATCTCTACTGCTTACAGATGTTTTCCAAAACAAAACATACCTGGGGTTTACTGAGGTGGACAAAATGTGAAATTCAAGGCATACATAGTGAGGAGCCAGTCATTTCCACTTCTACTACCACACCCAGCTCTTCCAACTTACTTCATTCTTTCTGGGTCCATGAGTAAAACTATGACTTCCAGTATACCCCCAACACATAAATATGGGAACATGCTAAAAATATGCTGCAGCAGCTGCCTCTTCTTCCTACAGTGGGACCAAAGGTCCTTAAGAAGTAGATTTAAACTCTGAAATCTTAACGTTAAGTCCTAATCACTTTGCAAATCCCTAGTAATATAGAAATATCTTACTATATGGAGTCAACTTTTGCAATTGCTCACTTTAAAATATTTTTCACAGTACTTTTCTAAAAGAAAAAACCTGGATACAAATGAGATGATCTATGTGAAAGGAAATTTAAGAAATAAAGAAAATGCCTTGTCTGTGCTATTTCAAATAGATTCTGTGCTTTTTTGAGTCCATCATGTATTCAGTGTCCTGATTCACGATGCCAACCACTCTCCCTTTTCCCCTTTCTATATTATGTCTGCCCCTAATTGTAGTCAAATACTTATATCAAACTTGAGCCCATCACAAACCCCAATCTCTCAGATCTTCTTACTAAAACAAAACAGGGTATGAAACAAACTGAGAAAGACACAAAGAAATGGAAAAACGTTCCATGTTCATGGATTGGAAGAATAAATATTGTGAAAATGTCTATGCTCCCTGGAGCAATCTACACATTTAATGCAATCCCTATCAAAATACTATCAACTATTTTCAAAGAAATGGAACAAATAATCCTAAAATTGATATGGAACCAGAAAAGACCCCAAATCGCCAGGGGAATGTTGAAAAAGAAAACCAAAGCTGGTGGCATCACAATTCCAGACTTCAAGCTCTATGACAAAGCTGTAATCATCAAGACAGTATGGTACTGGCACAAAAAACAGGCACATAGATCAATGGAACAGAACAGAGAGCCCAGAAATGGACCCTCAACTCAATGGTCAACTAATCTTCGACAAAGCAGGAAAGAATGTCCAATGGAAAAAAGACAGTCTCTTCTACAAGTGGTGTTGAGAAAACTGGACGGCTACACGCAGAAGAATGAAACTTGACCATTTCCTTACACCACACACAAAAATAGACTCAAAATGGATGAAAGACCTCAATGTGAGACAGGAATCCATCAAAATCCTTGAGAACACCGGCAGCAACCTCTTTGATCTCAGCTGCAGCAACTAAGAAGTTGCTAGACATATCTCCAAAGGCAAGGGAAGCAAGGGCAAAAATGAACTATTGGGACTTCATCGAGATAAAAAGCTTCTGCACAGCAAAGAAAACAGTCAACAAAGACAAAAGACAACCAACAGAATGGGAGAAGATATCTGCAAATGACGTATCACATAAAGGGCTAGTATCCAAAATCTATAAAGAACTTATCAAACTCAACACCCAAAGAACAAATAATCCAATCAAGAAATAAGCAGAAGACATGAACAGACATTTCTGCAAAGAAGACATCCAAATGGCCAACAGACACATGAAAAAGTGCTCAACATTACTTGGCATCAGGGAAATACAAATCAAAACCACAATGAGATACCACCTCACACCAATCAGAATGGCTAAAACTAACAAGTCAGGAAAGGACAGATGTTGGCAAGGATGAAGAGAAAGGGGAACCCTCCTACACTGTTGGTGGGAATGCAAGCTGGTGCAGCCACTCTAGAAAACAGTATGGAGGTTCCTCAAAAAGTTGAAAATAGAGTTACCCTATGACCCAGCAATCGCACTACTGGGTATTTACCCCAAAGATAAAAATGTAGTGATCCAAAGGGGCACCTGAACCCCAATATTTATAGCAGCAATGTCCACAATAGCCAAACTATGGAAAGAGCCCAGATGTCCACTGACAGATGAATAGATAAAGAAGATGTGGTATTATATACACAATGGAATATTACACAGCCATCAAAAAATTGAAATCTTGACATTTGCAACTATGTGTACGGAACTAGAAGGTATTATGCTAAGCGAAATAAGTCAATCAGAGAAAGACAATTAATTATCATATGACCTCACTGATATGTGGAATTTAAGAAACAAGGCAGAGGATCACAGGGGAAGAGAGGCAAAAATGAAACAAGATGAAACCTGAGAGGGAGACAAATCATAAGAGAGTCTTAATCTTAGGAAACAAACTGAAGGTTGCTGGAGTGGAGGGGGGTCGGGGGATGGGGTGGCTGGGTGATGGGCATTGAGGAGGGTACGTGCTATGGTGAGCGCTGTGTGTTGTGTAAGACTGATGAATCACAGACCTGTACCCCTGAAACAAGTAATACATTATATGTTAATAATAATTAAAAAAAAAAAGAAAAGAAAACAGGACAAAATCTCAGGTATTTATGAAGGCCTGAGCTCCCTCTCTAAAAGGGAAGAAATGGGATTTTAAAACGTGGCTATCTCCACAAAGGTGAACGTTTAACATGTTTAATTTTTCAAAGGACGGAGAAGATAAGTGAATCTTCAGAGAAACAGAAAGATAAAGTACCTTTTACTGAGAAAAAAAGTACAGACGTGAGCCAGGGAAAAGTGAATGACGTCTTCTCCGACTTCCCAGTTTTCTATTTTAGCTCATCTCCGACTTCCCCAGTTTTCTATTTTAGCTCGTCTTAAAGCCCGGCTGCATCCCTGCCTTCGGGTTCTAAGACTATTCTCTCAACAATTTTAAAATGCATTTCCAAATGTATTGTTCAAACCAGTTCAAGAAGGTTTCTGCTACTTGCATCCCAAGAATTTCAACTAGTATTTCTCCCACACTGTACCAAGAAAATCAGGAAGGTATTTGGTAAATACTGTGCTTTCTAATTGTCTACAGCACTGCTCAGTCCAACAGCTCACTGATCACTGAAAGCTGTGTTTTTAGATATAATCTTTACTTTTCCTTGTTCTATTTAGTAGATGAAGTACAATAATAAACACTTGTCTGGTGCATCACCTGCTCCAAGTGCTTTAAGGAATGAAATCTGCAAGATGTTCTCTAAGTCACACAAGAAACAAGGTATTCAGGGAGTGAAAAATAGACTAAACTGATAAATGTTCTTAAAATTGCAAACAGGAGTGCTCACACACTTTGAAGATTAAAATGTGGCCCAGAATTTGCTCAGTTTTTTAAGAAGTTGCAAGAGCAGCACTAAAAAGGTATCAGCTTGTCAGATTAAGGAACAGTATTATACGAAATCAAGTGACTTCCATTCTAGCTACCTCAAATCTTGAAACACTACAGTGGCCACCGCAGTAAAAACACATACACGAAATATGCCTAAAGTGGCTTCTAAGATTCCTGGCTTCTTTACTAAGTGTATTCCAAAGATGTAACAAACCTAAAATTTGATTAGTAATCTGTTTTTATTCTCTTCATACTTTTGTCTTCTTCTGGAGGCCACTAGCTTCTAGTTTCTCTATACCTTTGGCATAACATTTCAGGAATTCTTTTGCTAAAGACTATTCCACCACAAATTTATAAATTACTTAGTTCCTTCAGCTCTTCCTGGGGAAGGAATTTTATCTGTTTACTCTGGAAAACACTTATTAACAGATTTATAAGGTATGCAGTCACTCAATAAATGGTGACAACTGCATTTTGTAGAATTCTTTGTTTCATCTTAAAATACTTCATATACGATGCCAAGCTTTTATTCTTTTCAATACATTTTTTAATTACATGCCACAGAACTCACCCTCAGTGCATTTTTATAAGTTGTTAAAGAGTCTGATAAAAAAATATATTGTGTTCTTTGCTAAGTCAATGGCCAAACGGAAGAAGTCTCTGGGTTGCTTTATTGCTTTCCTATTTGACCTATATATTTATTTACCTGTTGGCTGTAGACTGATTTCACATGACATTAGAATAAACTCAATAAAGAAGCCAGGAATCGTAGAAAGAAAACCACCAACAGGATAATGCAGTTATAATAATAAGTAAGGGTGTGTCTGATATCACAGCAGCAGAAAGAAGACTGGCAGTAGCACAATGAATTCTGGAAGCTTAGCCCCACCAGTAGAGGCATGGAGGCCAGGCCAAGAGTGTTACTGATAAGAGCTATGTTCAAAACGGAAGTTTTGCATGTATTACATTCTATGCCTAACAGCTACCAAACTAGAACAGAAGCCAACCAGGTAAAAACCTACCAGAAATGAACAGTATTAAGTGATATCTATCTATACTCCAGTTAGGAATATAAGGGGGGGGGGGGGCAGGGAGGGCAGTTAGGTTATTTCAGCACAAACCACAGTGGACTATAACAGGTTGTACTCACTTATTCAATAAATATTGACTGATGACAGTCAAAAGAGATAGAACCTAGAACAAGAGGAAGCCAAACAGACAAAAATCTATGCCTTTTTGGTGCTGGCAATATTCTAATGAAGAAGAGAGAGTAGTAAACTGGTAATAATCTACTGAAGAGGATACAGTTCATCAACTGATAATATCTGAAGCAGTTTCTCTTGTTTTGAGAAAAAGGGAGGAGAAACAGGAAAAAAAAAAACAACACCTGAGGGACTATGGAAAAAATTTCATAAAACGAAAATGCAGAAACAGCAAATAGAAAGAAGTCAAAATAGAGCCTACATCCAAAAATATTCTACAAGAAGCAGAGGGATAGTAAGAGGTAAGGAAGAACTACAAGAATCTTAAAACCAAAAAGCAGAATCAAAAAATATTTTGAGGCAAAAAAATATATATGTATGTATTTTGAGGCCCTAAAAAAATTGATGGTTAGAAAACAGAATAAGTGATAGAAGATGAACAATAAAAACTGCAGAAGATCTGAATACTATCATTAGCAGATTTCATAGATCCATCAGGTTTTATTTTAGTAAGAGAACCCCCGATAGCCCAAACAACATTTGCAACAATTGACCATGTTACATCACAAAGAAAGCCCAGTAAGTAAAAAAAGCCAATGTATTCTGATTACAGTGCAATAAACTAGTAATCTTTAAAAACCCAACTACTTCTCTAAGATCTTCCAGCAGGAGTATTAACTAGTTGAACAATATCAAAATTTTAAATGTAATACCCTTTGATATAATCATAATATTGTGCTTCTGTGGATTTAGTTTACAGAAATTATAAGTATACAGCATATTTGAGGATATTCACCTTAAAAATAATTTTGTGAAAAATCAAGATCAACCTAAGAGTTAACCAATAAGGCACTGGTTAGATAAATTAAGGAACACTCATCTTATGTAATACTATGCCTGCTGATGCATATCTGTAATTACTGACACTGAACAGTAAGTGATGGAGGGGAAGGAGAATTTCAAAAAAAAAAAAAAAGCATACAACTATGAACATGATCACTTCTGTAAAATTACATAATACAGTATGTGTGTAGAGTTGTCTTGAAGGATGTTCTTCAAAATGTTAATAGAGGGCTACAAGGATTTTCTACTTTCTTGTGTACTTCTGAGGGGAGAGCAAAATATGTGACCCCAAAATATGCCACTTTGGCAGGTGGCTTATTTTGAGCTGAAGGCAATTTAGACCAAACAGACTCCAAACAAAAACAAAAACAAAAAAACTCACTGCTCCCTTAACTACTTAAAAGAATTTAGATAGGCCCAAATAGAAAGCTATTATCAGGGGTAACTTTTTATCTGAAAGACTTCTGTGGCAGAGCAAACATCTATTTAAGCAAGTATCTGCTCTTCTTATTGTCCTGTGAATTACCCTCCTCCCCTTTGAAGCCCCAGGCCCCTATCCTATTCTTTAGCTCAGGATATTATATAAGCCTCAATTGCCCAACTTGTTCTTGCCTCTCATATTTTTTATAGGGCTCTCATAAGTATGTAATTAAATGTTTTTCTCCTGTTCATCTATCTTATGTCATTTTGATTAACAGACCAGGCTAAAGAACCTAGAAGGATAGGAAAAAAATGTCTCCTCCCCTACACTTTTTTATTATTTTTACAAGAAACCTGTATTATTTTTATAGCCAGAAAACTAATTTAATTTTTTTAAAAGATGAAAGTCTCAGAGTAAAGTTTTCAAAAGTTTATTTACCAAAGTTCTCATCACAACATTAAAGACAATAAAAATAACACATTACAATAAAACTTGATAAATGACAGCATTTATGCTGTGCTAGTTTTTAATCGATTATCTACCTCCAGCTTTATTTCCTGTCCCCTCTCCCTTCTCTGTGCTGAGTCAGGCTTCATTTACATATGATCTTCCCTTTTTATAAAGCTCTTTCTCTACATCTCCTGGTGCTTTCCCCGTACCCTTCAAGATTTAATTTCCTCCTCTCAAAGCCTTCCAACCCTCCCTGAATAACCTTTCTTTCCACTAGGTTTTTAAAGCCCTCCATTACGATCTCTTTTAGAACACTCTGAACAGAATGCTTTACTACAATATTGTTTAACATGCTTCTGTTTCTCCCACCAGACAATCGGTTTTCAAACATTACTATAAAAAACTAATATTTATCTTCCTAATATCGGACAAAAGGGGAAAACAAATAGCATGTAAAAAAGGGCATAAAAAACAAGGACTTGATTTCATCAGCAGTTCTTGCTAAAACCCACATGGCAAGATTTCTTCCTCACCAATCCTAGGCTGCACCCCAATCAAGGTATATATGTGAAAACATGACTTGATTTCCCTTTTTGGAAAGCAGAAAAGGTGACAGAAATGAAACACATATGTATGCTTTCATTTTTTGCCTTGAAGCTTCCTAACAGTATAAAACAGTAACAGAATATTAGAGGTAATTGGAATGCAACCAACATCATCATGTTACAGATGAACAAGTTGAGAGCTAAAGAGATTCGATAATTTCCGGAAAGTCATTCAGAAGATAAGAGGCAGATCAAATAAGAACCTGGGCCTCTGAACTGTTAGTCCAGCAAATGCAGTTTTCCAGTAACTATACTATTCAAAATTTATGAGGTTATCTTGGTATTTCCAAATGATACATTCAATTTGATTTCCACCACTTACCTTAATGGCAAATGGTAAAGAAAGAATGTTTCAATTTTTCTGTAAGAGGAGATAAAACCTTTAAAACCATTCATATTTTACCTACCTCTAAAAGCTTTGGACTACTTTGTTCATTATTAAGTACAAACCACTATTATGTGTACATTACTTTGTTAAGATACTGCAGTTTTTTGTTTAAATAGTAAAAAACAAAACAAAATGGTGACTAAGTTCTACATAATTACAGAAAACTTAAAAAATCTAACATAGGGCACCTGGGTGGCTCAGATGGTTAAGCGTCTGCCTTCAGCTCAGGTCATGATCCCAGAGTCCTGGGATCGAGTCCCACATCAGGCTCCCTGCTCCTTGGGAGCCTGCTTCTCCCTCTGCCTCTCTCTCTCTCTCTGTCATGAATAAATAAATAAAATCTTAAAAAAAAAAAAAAATAAAATAAAAAATAAAAATCTAACATAGTGGTAGGGGTAACAGCCAGCATTTTATTTGTTCTCTAGTTAACACTCCATTAGTACTCTTCTACCTGGATCAACTTACTACTCCTTTATTTCAATGATTCTAAGAAGTACATTTTTTCTATTTAGTATCTTTTTGAAAAATCAGTATTTATCTTATAATCATTTCTGTGTCACAGTTTATTTTTTTTTTTTTATTTTTTTTTTTTTTAAAGATTTTATTTATTTATTTGACAGAGAAGGACACAGCGAGAGAGGGAACACAAGCAGGGGGGAGTGGGAGAGGGAGAAGCAGACTCCCCGCCGAGCAGGGAGCCCGATGCGGGACTCGATCCAGGGACTCCAGGATCATGACCTGAGCCGAAGGCAGTCGCTTAACCAACTGAGCCACCCAGGCGCCCTGTGTCACAGTTTAAACGGCAGTATTTCTCTCCCTCTGAGTGGTTTATAAAATACTGGTGTATCTTATAATCCATCATATCTTAGGTTTGGTGAAATACAGTAACTGGTATTTAAGTTTTTAGTTTTAGGGACGCCTGGGTGGCTTAGTGGGTCAGGTGTCTGCCTTTGGCTCAGGTCATGATCCCAGGGTCCTGGGACAGAGTCAGGATCGGACTCCTTGCTCAGCAGGGAGCCTGCTTCTCCCTCTGCCTAACACTCCCCCTGCTTTGCTCTCTTTCTTTCCCTGACAAATAAACAAATAAATAAAATAAGTTTTTAGTTTTAGTTATTATGGCTATTTTGGGGAGATGAAAATTTCTTTGTAGGATATTCCCCTGTTATCATTTTAAAAACTCAGGATTCCTCCCACTCCTTCCCACCAAAAAGAAAAAAAAAATCCACAGGGGCGCCTGAGTGGCTCAGTTGGTTAAGCATCTGCCTTCGGGTCAGGTCATAATCCCAGGGTCCTGGGATAGAGCCCCACATCGGGCTCTCTGCTCAGAGAGGAGCCTGCTTCTCCCTCTCCCTGCCGCTCTGCCTACTTGTGCTCTCCCTCTCTATCAAATAAAGAAACAAAATCTTTAAAAAAAAAAAATCCAACCCTCTACTTTAAAAAAAAAAAAAGAAAGAAAAATCCATAAAATTTGTCTCCTTTGTTTATCATTCTAGTGAATGGCATAGCACCACTCCAGAACTCAGGAGCCATCTTTGACACCTCTCACTCCACACCTCCTCTCCTTCCCCACAAAGATGTAACCCATCACCAAAACCACAAAATTTGTCTCCTAAAGATCTGTTAAATCTGTCCCTTTACATTCTACTTCTACCACCACCACTGTATTCCAAGCTCCATCGTCTCTCACCTGGGCAGCTCCCAACGGTCCCCCTAAATGGTTTCCCCATATCTATTCTTTGTCCCCTCTAATGTCTTTTCCACAGTGAGGCTAACTGATCTTTCCTTATAGTCTGCCAGACCTTCCAGGATCTGTGCCACCTTCTCTTTGGTCTTTGAGGTCAGTAGCCCTGGCCTTCTTAAGCAGTTATGTTCTCTTTACTACAAGGCCACTGACCGTGTTATTCCCATAGCTTGAAAGCTCTCTAGCAATTAAATCTCATCCTTTAGATCTCAGTTCAAAGTTGATTTCCTCATGGAAACCCTCCCTAATCCCCTTTATTTTCTTGCCTCCATATCATGAAAGCAAAGGCTGAGTTTGTATAAATAAAAATCTGTTCCTTGGAGTAGTTGTTTCATTTACCTCTTAAAAATACTTTTAGAGGGCGCCTGGGTGGCTCAGTTGGTTAGGCGACTGCCTTCGGCTCAGGTCATGATCCTGGAGTCCCGGGATCGAGTCCCGCATCGGGCTCCCTGCTCGGCAGGGAGTCTGCTTCTCCCCCTCCCGCTCCCCCCTCTTGTGCTCTTTCTCTCTCTCACTCTCTCTCTCAAATAAATAAATAAAATCTTTAAAAAAAAAAAATACTTTTAGAAGTTGGTTGCCCTAAAATTATAGCAGTGGATTCTTAAATTAACAAAAATTGGAAAATTCTGTATTCTGACTATGTTTTGAAATCTTAACATTAATCTACTATTAGTGAATCAATTGTTAAATATCCAAATAAGGATTAACTGTAAAGAGCTGTAGCCAGTAAGCTCTTTATTTTTGTTTTTAATTATTTTTTTTATTTTTTATTTTTGCCAGTAAGCTCTTTAAACTACAACAACTGATTAAATGCTGTAGGTCTGACTACATGTTAAATCTCATATATGGGGAAAATAAAACATGAATACAAACATCATGCCAAACAGAATCTGTCAGTATACATTTACACATAAAATGCATTTATTCATAAAAATCACAAGGAAGGAAAATGTTATAAGGAAACTATTTTAAGCTCCGATTAGAAAACTTCCTTTTTTTTTTTTTTATGTTCAATGTTTAAACATCCAAATAAGCAGGATAAGTTTTTCCCCCAAATATGAAATCAGTGTCATCAAATTCATCTAATTCTATTGCTCCATCAATTGACATAAACCAAAGACTTAGGGGGGGGCGCCTGGGTGGCTCAGTCAGTTAACTGTCTGCCTTCGGCTCAGGTCATGATCCCAGGGTCCTGGGATCGAGCCCCGCATCGGGCTCCCTGCTCGGCCAGGAGCCTGCTTCTCCTTCTCCCTCTGCCTCTGCCACTCCCCCTGCTTGTGATCTCTCTCTCTGTGCCAAATAAATAAATAAAATCTTAAAAAAAAAAACAAAAACCCAAAGACTTAGGTGTATAATGTAGTATTGTGCACCTCTGGAAGCTTCATGGGGAACCATATCTATATTGTTCACCATGGTATCTTTAGTCCCTGGCACAAGCAGGTACTGAATGAATATTTATTGAAAAGATACATCAATATAGAAAAGGAAGTTTGTTTTAAGTTGTTTTGCACACTCTCTCCCTTTAATTCCATCTGTGTGTTGTGCTGCTGTCTTGTTCTATTAGCAATTATAAAAGTGGTACAACTAATAGATGATATATTGAGCTACAGTTAAAGAAAGAGCACTCATAAAATAATAAAGGACAAAAGTGATTGAAAAGAAGGTAAAAATAGTTCTCTCCGTTGTTCACAGTGGTAATTAATGAAAACCTGCATTTTATAGCACTCAGATTTCAAACAGAATTAAAAGCATTTTCACGTATTTATCCTCAATTGTTTTAGCTTCCTCTTCTTTCCCAAACTCGCAAATGAATGTCCAAGAGATTCTACCAAAACCAGAAACCCAATATTCAATTCACTATATACAGATTAATCTCTGGGGGAAGAAGTAACAAACAACAAGCTAAATTTACCTGTATATGGAGGGCATCCTAATAAAATTATTTCCCATCTACGATTAAAAAACAAAACAAAACTGAATAACTTTTGTATGTACTATGCTCCAGGTACTACAAAAAAAAACTCTCATTAGATTTTTGGGACAAGTTTGTACTTAAAGGGGAAAAAAAAAAAAGAAGGAAAGGAAAAATGAAAGAGAAACTATGTATCAGAAACTCAACTGAAGTTCTTAAGACTTTTTAAAAAGTTTAATTGAAGAACTAAATGCCCTTCCCTGTATTTATGAACAACCTCAGTGGAAGGTACACTTTTTAAATTATTCTGACAAGTATTCCAATAGAAGAATTGTAAAAGAAGAGTATTTTGGAAAAGTACAAGTGAACCCAAGAGGTGCAAAAGTAGGAAACAAAAATTATGTAACTTGGAAAATGCAGTCTTTTTTTTCTAACTACTTACATCCAAAGTATCACAATCCTTACCAATAACTATAGGCTGAAAAAAATGACAGCCACTTTCTAATTAAAAAAAAAAAATTATGGAAAAAAAAGGAATGGTCAAGTCATAACCCCCATTTACAGTATTATATGAAAATGATATATGCTGGCCCCATAGTAAACAGTACAGGGAGTTGTTCTGTTTGTTTTTTTTTTTTTTTTTTTTAATCAGGAGGAAAGTGCAAAGTTTTTATAGTTTTCACTCCAAAAATAAAGCCTCACCATCTCACTTCCTGACTCTAAGGGTAACTTAAATTGATTTTTTAAATTTTAAATATTTGCTTACTCTTTAAAGGATAAGCAAAAAAACAGCTGGGCACATAGGAAATCTAACCTTTAGAACACTTAAATTAACACATAAAATTTTAAAAAGCCGATTTTAACTGCATTACGGCCAACACTAATACTCCAAAGTATCAGGACTCTGAAAAATTTACTAACCTGACCATCCGATCTTGAAAAAAGTCATCTCTTGCAATACAGTATTCTAACTTCTACAATTTTACAATTTTAGTTTGCCTTTCAAATCTTCCCCCAACCCCACCTACCTTATTACATGCATCACTGCTCAGGTTCTAACACTTAACCAGGTAACGACAAAATCACTTACAGAATAACGTCGAAAACTGCTGGGTTTTTTTCTGGTTTAGGGTTTTTTCTTTTTTTCTGTTTCTCTGAATGCACAAGAGATTCGAAAGGTAGAAAGAAAGACATGCCAGTACAGGCAACTTCTGGGAGGCGGGTGTAAGGGGGGTTGGGGGAAAAGATAAAAGAGTTGTCTGGGAGTGAACCACTGTCAGAAGAGCAACGTGCTCCTTTGTAAAGACATTTTGGAAACTGCAAACTGAGAATCAGCCTCCCTGGACCTCTCCTCGCCCTCCAGCTGTCAGAATCCCCGCTCCCTCACTCAACAGTCACCCCGGCAGGTCCTGGAGAAAAGGCGTCTGTCACTCGCGGGTCTCCTCCAACGACCCGAATTAACCTTCGCCCAGGAGGGCAGCGAGGGTGCCTGGCATAACCCTGGGAAAGGGGACAGGAAAGGGGCACTGGGGTGGCAAACGCTCCAGCTTCTCCGCCGACGCTGCGCCAACTCATGCCCACCTCCGCAGGCAGCCGGGGTGGCCATGGCGTGACGCCGCCGACCGGTCCTCCGTACTGACAAGTGTCCCCACGTCTTCGCCTTTCAGTATTTAACCTTCTCGTGCCCTCCTTCCCCACTCCCACCATTCGAGGAGGCAAAAAAAGAATTGAGCCAAGTGAGCGGTTCTGCCTGGAGGAAAGAAGGGCGGCCTGGCAGTCCCGGGAAGGATCCCAGAGAAGGCAAGCTGCGGAGGGCTGCTGGCGCCGTTCTTCCGGGCCAGGGGAGGTTCAGCCCACTAGGCCGCGGAGCCGGGGCCTCACATAGCGACAGAGGCCTCGCAGAGGCGCGGCGGCGCTGCCGGGGCCCGGCACACATACTCACCAAATCTGGAACTTGAGCAGCGGCCCCGTGGCGTACTGCATCTTTAATCTTTTGCTAGGCACGCCGCCCAGGTTGGCCGAGGCATCGCTCCGGATCACCGCCGACGCCGCCACCAGGAGAACTAGCAGAAACCTCATCTTAATCAAACCAGCCACTTTCGGCCGCCCTCAAACGGAGACTGCAGCCAGCCCAAAGCCGAGCGGGAGCTGCAGGCAGCTCCCCACCGCGCAGGCGCGATCCGCCAAGGTCGGGCAGGGAAGCAGAAATGCGCCTGCGCGGGCCGGCGCCAACGCACGCTCTGGGAGGCAGAGCTGACCTGTTTCGCTGTCCTGACCCACCATCTTGGATGTGTGCGGAGGCTGGGATGGAGTGAGTTGAGCAGGGAGGCAACGAAGTAGCTGGTGGGATGTCAGAGGATCCTTAATCGTAGCACATGTGGTTTCACATACAATTTCACTTAATTCAGACATTGCTCTGCCTGAGACACTTAGGAGCACCCATTTAGCAGCCTTGATGCAGGTGTGGGAGATAAGAGAGAAAGCCCCAACCTTCTGAAAGGTTAATGCTTCGCTCTTTGAGTGCCATACTATGGCTTTTTCTTTGATCTTACAATATTGCTCTCTCCTAAAAGAATGAATTTTTTAAAAAAAGACCTTTGGAAAATTTCGATCATGTAGAGGAGTAGAATAATTACCTTACTCATTAACAACCTTTAACAATTACTGGCATTTTGACAGTCTTGATTGTCTATAGCTCTAACTTGTTCTTCCCCGCCCCGCCCCCCCCGGGATGCAAATATCAGACATCCTATCATTTCACTTGTAGGTATTTAAACATGTATCTCTAGAAAATAACTAGTCTTTGGGGAAGAAAAGAAAAATCTGACCACAAGACCGTTATCCCACCTTAAAAAAAAACACAGTAATTCTTTAATACCACATATCCAGTGTTCAAATATCTTGTCTTCATAGATATTTTTCTAAAATCAGGACCAAAATAAAATCCATTGCCATTGGTTGATAGGTCTTTTAGTTTCTGTCAGAGCATTTAAAACCAAGAATATACCAGGAATTGAGAAGTTTCATTTATCATTTATTGCAGCAAAGGGAACACACACCACTGGGAACCAAGGGGAGTCTCAGAAAGATGGTATTAGAAAGACCCTTATAGTATATGGGCTTCAATTGGATGATTTGGGGAAGTGTGTTGGGAGTAGCAATGGAAAATTTGATCATACTTTTTTAAAGTTTCAGTATTAATAAATATAGGTCATTCTGGATCATTTATCCCAGGTATTTCAATTATGAAATACATCAAATGCGAGTTTGAGAAACAGTGGAATAGGAAATTCTCAGTAAGTGTGTGCCCATAGTTTCTTATATCTAATAGCTCAAATGTAGCACATGATCAAATATTTTTTTCTAATTTAAGGATGCAGTGAGAGTCTGAAAACATTCTACACAGCTGTTAATTTCAGTTCACTTAGACGTTAAGTGATTAATATAAATTTTATATATCTTAGGACAAAAGGAACTGCAAAACCAAAATCAAACTTTTTTCAGTAATCACACTGATGGTGATACTATTTTGTTTGTATTATTATTCTAAGACTGCTGCATGTAATGTGGGATAAAGCAAGTGAGTGATTATATTGGTGTCAATCGGAATGGAACCTTGCAGTAGGAGAAAGGAAATAGATTTAAATTAATGTGTTAGGAAATACATCATGAGAAAGTGGACAAGAATACAAGAATTTTTTCAATTAAGTCTATTGGAGGGGCGCCTGGGTGGCTCAGTTGTTAAGCATCTGCCTTCGGCTCAGGTCATGGTCCCAGGGTCCTGGGATCAAGCCCCACATTGGGCTCCCTGCTCCGCGGGAAGCCTGCTTCTCCCTCTCCCACTCCCCCTGCTTGTGTTCCCTCTCTCGCTGTGTCTCTCTCTGTCAAATAAATAAATAAAATCTTTCTTTAAAAAAAGAAATCTTAAAAAAAAAAGAAATCTATTGGAATCTTTGCAATAATGGATTAGAGAAGATACATCATATGAACATTTCCATAGGATTTGCTAAAATTAAACTCATTTATTATAAAAATTCTCAATGACTTAGAAGGAAATTTCCTTAACCTGATAAAAGTTATCTAACAAAAAATGCAGATATCATACTTAATTTGAGACATTAGAATCCCAAGAAATTCCCAGTTCAGTCAGAAACAGGTCAAGTATACCCACATTCACTTCTCCCATTCAGCATTGTGCTGAATTGTACAATTGTGCACTACCTAGCAAATCTAATAAGAAAAAGAATTAGAAAATGTAAGGACTGAAAAGAAACAAAACTGCCACTGTTTATAAACGATATAGTTATATACATAAAAAAACAAAAAGAACCTACAAACTTGGTGTCCAGAAAGCTTGCTACATACAAGTTCAATTCACAAAAATCAATAGTTATCTTTCATCAATAGTTAGAAAATGTGGTTTTTAAAAAAGGGTATCTCTTAACAATATTTTCTAGAATAAATCTACAAGAAATGGGCAAACCTCTACAAAGAAAAGTATAAACCTTTCTACTAATTCTTCAAGGCAAATTCACTCAGCCTTCCTTGCGCTCTGGCCCTTAAGCACTGAGAAATCACCTCCCTACTTAGTCATCATATTTCATTGTAATCAGTTATTACTGTGTTGGTCTCTTCTGCTCTTAGCTGAGTTTGGTAAGGTCAGGGACTGTCATTTCTCCTGGTAGCCCAGGTGACCATGGAGTTTTTGTAATAGTAACAATAAGAATAAAGTGAAAACAAACACTATCAAGCTACTGTTTATCAAGTGTCTACTATATACAAGGTGCTGTTAAGGGCTTTACCTATAGTATTTTTATATCCTCCAAGAAATGAATGGGAAGCCAGAATAGGAATGTAGGTAGGGCAGATTGTGGAAGGTCTTAAATGCCAGGCTAAGCAGTTTGAATTTTTTTCCTATAAAAAATGGGAGCCATTAGAGATTGGTGGCATTATCAAAGCACTATCTTCAGAAGACAGATGTGGTAACTGTATGGGTAAAGATTGAAGTAACAAATATCTAAAGGAAAGGAGTCATATACAACAGGGAGAAAGTTAACACAGAACAGTTATTGTAAACCACCGGGCATAGTGCAAAACTAGGGCACAAGGACTAATTAGACTTGGTGGGTTCTTGGTCTTAAAGAAGGTCATGATTGGGTAAGAAAATATTTGAAGTGAGACCAATAAGATGCACAAAAGTAGGGGCACCTGGCTGGTTCAGTGAGTAGAACACATGACTCTTGATCTCAGGATTGTAAGTTCAAGCCCTACGTTGGGTGTAGAGAGTACTTAAAAATAAAATCTTAGGGCGCCTGGATGGTGCAGTTGAGTGTCCAACTCTTGGTTTTGATTCAGGTCGTGCTCCCAGGGTGGTGAGATTGAGCCCCACATTGGGCTCTGTGCTCAGTGTGGAGTCTGCTTGAGACTCACTCTCCCTCTCCCTCTGTCCCTCCCCCCATGCTCCCTCTCTCTCTAAAATAAATAAATAAATCTTAAAAAAAAAAAAAGATGTACGAAAGTAGGTAAGTGGGGAATCTCATTAAGCCTGGAAGGTTTCCACAGCTGGAGCTCAGATTGTGTGGGGTGTGGCTGGCAAACAGACAGATGTATACTTAGGTGGGGTTTGGGGGAACATGGAATTAATGCTCCTGGGAAATAATGCATTTTAAGAGAAGAGGCCAAAGAACAAGAGCCCAGTCAGCAACAGAGCACTAGTGTCTGGAGGAAAGATGATTCCAACCCTAGCACAGTGACTGGCACTCAAATTCCTCCTCATCCCAACTAGATTCCAAAAATTGACAGATCTAAAAGTCCAAAAATGAGGCACAACATTGGAACCCCAGAAGCGCAGCTTTCAACAACGGTCCTCCAACAAAATGCAAAGAGAAGAGAGACATTCTCCATCTTATCCAGAGACACAAACTATGGCACATTAAGGGCTCTAACATATTTGGGTTGTGATATGCTAAATGTGCCCAGATATTGACAGAGACCCCAGTGTTCAGTGAAGTAGCAGAGGTGTGCCAGCAGAGGGCGCGGTGTCCGGCAGAGCAGAGGTAGCATTCGTCAGAAGACCTGTGGTGTGTGTGGGGGGAGGGGGGTAATGGCGACACCTGGTAAGAGTGAATTCATTTACCAAACATAAGTCAGACATCGCTTGGAGCCTCCCAGGCCATACATGAAATGCGAGGCAGGCATTAAATGGATCTTCATGTAGGACCGAGTCAGTAACCTATTAGTTGGTAATAATAACTAATAATTAGTTGGTATTAATAATAGTTGTACAAATTAATAATCCAAAAGTAATAATGTACTCCATTTATTCTCAGAGGCTGCTATTTTGGTCCAAAATTCAAGTTATGAATTTTCTTAATCTTCTAATTCCGAGAAATAGCCTACATCCATAATAAGGTCAGCAGAGCTGGCCTGAGGGAGTTTCCTCGAAGAATGAAATTAGTACAATTAGCAGTATGAGGAAGGGTCTGAAGATTGATGGCCTTGAAAGCCACACTGAAAAACAACAAATTCAGCAGATGGTCACAGGTACTACAGATTCTTGAGCAGAGAAGAAAAGCCCTACAGTTTTCTGAGGAAGGTCATTTGGGGGATTCAGCGCAAGATGGACTAGAAAAAAGAAAGAATGGAGGAAGTAGAGCATAAGGGTGATGATCACTGGTTTTGAAGTCTGATCCTCCTCTCTCTTGCTAGCTGTGTGGCTGTGAGTTTCCCTGCAGTTTTAATAAGGATTAGAGCAAATAAAATGATATATGTAAAATCTATAGCCTAGTTCCTCAGGTAGTGATAGTTATTACTGCTTGTTTAAAGTAGTAAGAGCTTTGCATAGGGGATAATAAATGTAAAGAAAAAGGAAGAGATTTTTCCAGAGGAAATACTGGCTAATTTGGTGATTGCCAATGGGTGCTCTGGAGAGTGAATATTATGGGCTGAATGTTTGTGTTCCTCCTCAAATTTATATACGGAAGCCCTAACTCCCAATATAATGGTATTTGGAGGCGAAGTCTTTCGAGGTAACTGGGTTTAGATTTGCTCATCAGAGTGGGACTCCCCACATGCACACACAAAAAGAGATTAGTGAGCACACAGTACAATGACTGCTGTCTGCTAGCCCAGAAGAGGGTCCTCACCAAGAACCAAGTCTGCTGGCACCTTGATCTTGAACTTCCCACCTTCTACAACTGTGAGAAATAAAGGTCAGTTGTTTAACCGAGTCTAGGGTATTTTGTTATAGGAACCCAAGTTGACTAAGACAGTGAGGATTCAGTAATCACATCTCTAACTCAGGTGTTATTCTGATTTAGTTGGTCTAGGATGGGGTCTGGGCTTCCATATAATCAAGTTTCTTCAGGCAGTTCTACTATGCAGCCAAGTCTAGTGAATTAGACTTGAGGTCTCTTAGGAGTTCAGACTGTGGTCTTATATGTCTTCAAATCCCCAGAGAACCCAGCAATTTCTCTGAGCATAGAAGTTACTTGAACTTGTATTGCAGTGAATAGTAATGGGGAAATTGGCAAGCAGTAAAAGGAGATCATTTAATTGTCAACATGTTAAATTTCAACTTTTGACTGGGTATCCACGAAAACTTATGCTGGAGATGACTGGTAATATGGGACAAGAAAGAGAGAATGTACACATATGTATCTGGGAATCATTTAAATGCATGTGGTAGCTAAAATTATGAAAGAACATCCAAACATGGTTAATACATCAAATTCCTGAGGCCTCAACTAAAAGCATTAGATGGAAGGTAAATTAATATAACCAGGTAAAATTGAATTTAAAAACAATATTTAGAGGGCGCTGGGTGGCTCAGTCGGTTAAGCGTCTGCCTTCAGCTCAGGTCATGATCCCAGGGTACTGAGATTGAGTCCCACATCAGGCTCCCTGCTCAGTGGAGAGTCTGCTTCTCCCTCTGCCCTTCCCTCCCCTCCTCATGCTTGCTCTCTCTCTCTCGCAAAACTAAATAAAATCTTTTTAAAAATTAAAAAAAAATATCTAGAGAACATAGCTTGTATAAAAAAACTGTATTTGAACAAAATGTATCCATTTCAAGATCAAAAGTAAGAAAGAAATAAAGAACCCTGTACAAAATTTAATTGATCAGCAAGTTATCTTGTGGGAGCCTCTTCATAATATTAATAAAGTAGATATATGTTGTTGAAATGCTCCCCAACATTGACTCCTCTTCTTCTGGCAAAAGTACTTCAGTTTCTCTTCGGGGGACTAGCTTCACCCCAATGCACACAGTCTTGTCAATTAAAATGCCCAAAAGCCTTCCCAGCCAGAGCTGTGCCAATGTCCAAAGCCAAAAATTACTGAAGTTGATTAATTCTGACAAAAGAACCCCGAGGACACTTCTAGACCCCAAACTACTCAGGTTCCTCTCATCTCCAGGGCCTTGTTCTGTGTCTTTTCATTTGAATCTGTGAGTTGTAACGTATTTTGCCTCTAGAGGGTCCATTTCTCTTGCTTTCAAAGCAAGCGCTCTTCAAGCCATGTATCTTATCTTTCCTTCAGCCTGGCTTAGATTTTCTAACTGCTGTCATTCCCACCTTCAAGTCTTAAACCTAGAAATATAGACAAACATTACGTGGAAGTTCAGATGGTAGACTATCAATGTCTGGGAGGCCATTTGAAAGATGGAATAACCCTGGCCAGCAAGCTCAGGATCAAGGCCAGACCTCAGATTTCCTGAAGGGGTGACATCAAGAGGCCTAGGATGAAAGGCCTAGGATCAAACTTCTGTCCATATGAAAACCTGCACATTAATGTTTATAGCAACTTTATTCACATTTGCCAAAACTTGGAGACAACCAAGATGGCCTTCAGGAGGTGAATGGATAAATAAACTGGTACATCCAGACAGCGGAATATTATTCAGCACTATCAAGTCATGAAAGACATGGAGGAATGTTAAATGCATATTACTGAGGGAATGAAGCCCATCTGAAAAGACTGCATACTGTATGATTCCAACTATATGACATTCTGGAAAAGGCAAAAGTATGGAGACAGTAAGATCAGCAACTGTCAGTAGTGGGAGTGGGGAAATGAATAGGTAGAGCAGAGGACTTTTAGGACAGTGAAATTGCTCTGTATGATACTATGATGGATACCTGTCATTAAGCATTTGTCCAAACCCGTAGAATGTATGTCAAGAGTGTTGTACATGATGAAGCCTCATGTAAACTATGGACTTTGGGGGGTGATGTGTCAATGTGTTCATCAATTGTAACAAACGTACCACTCTGGTGGGGATGTTGACAATGGAGGAGGCCCTGCATGTGTGGGGGCAGGGGTTATATGGGAAATCTCTGTACCTTCAGCTCAATTTTGCTGCTCTAATAAAGTTAAAAAAATATCTTCCTTTCCCCAGCAGCTGCCAACCCAAATATCATAACAGTCTTGTTAGGGTCAGACACTACCTCTTCCTCCTCCGGGGAGCAGGAGGATGTCTATAGACAAAGTAGACTCTTTAGATCAGATGGAATTCCAGTAGCTTCTATGCAAGGCTGGCTTCATGGGTGTGAGTCCATTTCACAGGACTCAGTGCTTAGAAGGGCCTGCCCATAGGGCACCTGGCTGCCTCAGTCGGTAGAGCACGTGATTCTTGATCTTGGAGTCATGAGTTTGTCCCACCTTGGGGATAGAGTTTACTTAAACAGGGAAGGGGCCTGTACTCTGCTTATTAACACTTTGCTGTCACCATCTTGAAACTCTTCTTTTTGAACAAGGAACTCCACATTTTTATTTTGCACTGGGGCCATTACTTCTATGGCCAAGGTGTATCACTTCTCTACCATCATCATTACCAAACTCTATCTAAATTCCTTGAGAAAGTCTTTCATTGCCAGTGTTTAAAATGCAACGTCTGCTTGGGTATTGTGGTCCAAATATATGATTTCAATCAATTGGGGGTTTGGGGGAGGAAGCACAAGCCAGGGACTTCAGGTTCCTTAAGTGAGTGCCAGATGTCCAAGGAGGTGGGGAGGGATGCAAAAACAAAACAGGCTGGGCACAATAAAAGATCCTCTCTGGTGATATCACAATTCTAGGATTTGACCTGTTTAGCTTCAACTGAACATAGAAAAATAAACAAAACTGTGCATAGGAGTAATTTTGCCTCAGAGTGGAAATGTAAGCAGCTCTGCTTTGCTAGGTCTTTTAGGACTCTAAAAATACAGCTCCCTTTTCTTCCAAAAGGCACTAAATTCCTAAGAGATTTCTGAAGGTATTCCCAAGTCACATAGTGCCTGATCTGCAACTATGTCGGGGTTACAGAGTACCTATTTCCTCTTTCAAGTGTGCTCACCATCCTTCCATCCCTCCCCAGATCAAATAAGCAACTGAGGGGTTGCCTGGGTGTGATAGCTCTGACCCAATTCCAATGTCTTTCCTTCACTTCCTCTGTGCATCTCCTGTATACCTTTTTGTCTGTATCACCTTTTTCTTTCTCTACTGCTTCCATTTTTTGCTTAGTGATCTATCTTAGGAAATCTCTCTTCTTTCTTTCCTTCATTTCATTTGTAAACACCAAATTACTTCAGTTGTAATTAAATTCAAGAATAGTGAAAGTTTGTATCAAGGAGAAGAGAAGATATGTTTGTATGTATATAGTAAAGAATAAGTATCTAAAGCACACAAAAATGACCAAAATCATACTTAGTAATATCCTAAAAGTTATTTTCTTCTTTTTTCTTCATTTAAATCTGCTTTTTTAAAAAAGTAGCATTCAAACTTTCTAAAGGAATTCTCATTCTATTTTTATATATTTCTTATTCCGGCACTAGTTTTTAAAAATTTTCAAACTGCATTAAAAAAAAATGTAGGGTGCCTGGGTGGCTCAGTCAGTTAAGCATCTGCCTTCAGCTCAGGTCATGATCTCAGGGTCCCGGCATCGAGCCCCACATCGGGCTCCCTGCTCAGCAGGGAGGCTGCTTCTCCCTCTGCCTCTGCTCCTCCCCCCAGCTTATTCTCTCTCTCTCTCAAATAAATAAATAAAATCTTAAAAAAAAAATGTATACACAGTTCTTCCATTTAACTCTTCATGGGCTCACCTCAGCACCAATAATTAGTTACATTATTACCTCTCTGGGAAAACACATTCTATTTTGTAAACATTTGACCTACAAGTAAACTCTTGGGACATGATTCATTTGCAGCCAATAGATAACTGACAGAATCAGGAGAAAGGTAAAAATAAGTCTGATGGCAAGGGGCTAAAGAGGGTTAATTCAAGGAAACTGGCAATGAAAAAAAGAAAGAACAACAAACCAGCCTATTAGACTGGCAACTTTTAAGTGAGTGAACGTATTTTCCGGATTATGTTGTAAAATCTGTTAATTTTCATCTACAATGCTCTGATTTTTGGAACCCTCTAGTGGCCATATCAGGAATTGTTTAGGCAAAACAAAAGGCTTTTAATTTTCAAATTCACTTAAAATATGATTGTATATATTATAAACACTTTTCGAAGTGCACTTTTCTGACTCCTAATTTAAGACAGCAAAATAAGCACATGCATTTGGCTCTCTCTTGTCTAAGGATCTCAGAAAAATGCCAGGAAAGTGGTGGTACATCGATGGTAACACTGGCATGAAGGCAGTGGTCTAGAAGCTGTAAGAACTCTAGAAGACAGAAAGTAGATGGAATCATCCTAGTTGGCTCACGTATCATCTCCACAACATACCAAGAAAAAGGTGAAGTAAAGATAGGAGCTGGTCAAGCCCCAGAGAGGTTCCATTAATAAGCCTTCACTGTAAACAAGTCCCCACAACTGCAGCAGCGTTTCCATGCCTGACACCTAACCTCACCAACTCCACAGTTGCCCCTGAGTGGTCCCCGTAGATGGGTAACATTGCAGGGGCCTGTGGCTGAGCCCTCATGTGATGGAGGGGTTACACACAGTCTTAGCCGACTGTGGCTGTCAATGGATTGTGTTTTTAGGGAAACAGCTAAGGAGCCAAGATTAAAATGTTTACCTTACGATTTACTTTTGGAAAACTCAACAGCCTACTTTTTCACATTTCACAGACTTTCTGATATGAAATTTCTTTTGGAATTTAAGCACAGTAACTTTTACTTGCCAAGGGGTATAAATTCTGGAAGTATTTAGTTCAAAAAAGGAATGTAATAGTTTATCTGAAGCAGGTTGGTGGCTCATTAATCTTTTGAACAATAAAGATTTAAATGGTTCAATCCTTATCAAAATCAATCTGGCCCATTGCCTTATTTCTTAAAAAAAAAAAAAGTTTAGGTGTTAAGATGCCAATTTGCAGTCATTCATGAGATTCACTCAAGTAACTCGATCATAGCAGTACCCAATATCAAAACAAATTGATTAAAAACCCCAAATGGTGAGGTTGATGAAGGAAAACATAATAAAGGGAACATTTAAATTTTTAAAAAAGATTTTATTTATTTGAGAGAGCGCGAGAGTGAGGGGGGAAGAGAGAGAGAGAGCAGAGAGAGGAGAAGCAGACTCCCCGATGAGTAGGGAGCTTGACACAGGGCTTGATCCCAGGATTCTGGGATCATGACCTGAGCCGAAGGCAGATGCTTAACGAATGAGCCACCCAGGTGCCCCAGGAACATTCAAATTTTTAAATATGATGTGACCCAGCAATTCCACTTCTGGGCATTTATATAGTGGAGAATATAAGAAGCAAAATAACTATATACTGTATTATGATTATTTTCATGTTATTTTGTATTCTTGTAGAGTAGAAGTTAGCAAACTTTTTCATTTTTCTTTTTTGGCAAACCTTTTCTGTAAAGGGCCAGAAAAGAAATGTTTTAGACTTTTCAAGCTACATAGTCTTTTGCAACTACTCAACTGCAGCTGTAGCATGAAAGCAGGTATGGCTGTATTCCAATAAAACTTTAAAGACACAGAAAGCTGAATTTCATATAATTTTCATGTGTCACCAAATAATCTTTTGATTTCTCAAACATTTAAAAATGCAAAAACTAGGGCCCCCTGGGTGGCTCAGTTGGTTAAGCATCTGCCTTCGACTCAGGTCATGATCCCGGGGTCCTGGGATCGAGTCCCGCATCGGGCTCCCTGCTCAGCGGGGAGCCTGCTTCTCCCTCTCCCTCTGCCCCTGCTTGTGTTCTTTCTCTGACAAATAAATAAGTAAAATCTTTTTTTAAAAAATGCAAAAACTACACTGTGCTGCACAGGATTCAGCCCAAGGGCTGTCGCTGCTAAGCCATGGTCTACAGCATCATTTTTTTTTAAGGCTGTATGGTATTCCATCCTACTATTAAAAATTTTCACTGTTATAAACATCACATATTTTTGCAGACATTTACTTCCCTTTCATGCTACCTCAAACATCAGGAGATACACTCTGAAGAGTAAATGAATTCCACCCGATCTCCATAACACTGAGTCCTTATCTTAGAAATGAACGGCGTATGGTAGTCATATATTGAACTGCAAGAAGACAATTTCTTATTCTGAAGTCTAGTCTCAGTTGATTATGATTTTTAAACTTTATAAAACTATAATCTTTCTTATATAAAAAATTAAACATAATAAGGCTAACATTCCTTTTGACCACCCTCCACCCTAGTCAATGTCATCCATTTAGTATATACCCTCACCAAACTTTTTCTATTAAGTTTGCATACTTAAATGTACCCATAGAGGGGCGCCTGGGTCAGTTGGTTAAGTGACTGCCTTTGGCTCAGGTCATGATCCCGGGGTCCTGGGATCAAGCCCCGCATCAGGCCCCTGCTCGGCTGGAAGCCTGCTTCTCCCTCTCCCACTCCCCCCTGCTTCTGTTCCCTCTCTCGTTGTGTGTGTCTCTCTCTCTGTCAATTAAATAAATAAATAAATAAAATCTTTTAAAAAAATGTACCCATAGAAACTATAGTGTTAATTTGAAAATATTCAGTATTTTATATTTTTGGCAACATACATAGCATTTTTTGACACAAATGATCTCTTTATTTCTTTTCCAAGAAAACAATTCCTTTTTTTCAAATGATAGAATTGGGTTTTGGTCTTTTTCTCTACCCTCACTGGGAAACTTGCTTAACTCATGAAAGGAGAGCCTTTGTGTCCACTGAAGTGCCTCTCCTCAAGACTATAATGCCCTTCAGAGATGCTTATGGTAAATACCAAAAACATTTTTGGGATAATTGAGCAAGGGAGATTTTTATGAAAATCCAGGATTTATAGATTTTCCTTTATAATGAATACAGCAATGTATTTAAAATTTCATCCTCAAGCATACCTTCATCACCTTACCCTCTTTCTTCTATCACCTTACTCTCAGAGGATAATGTTTAAAATAAAAATCAAACAAAATATGTAGTCAAAGAATACATCAGTGGGGCGCCTGGGTGGCTCAGATGGTTAAGCGTCTGCCTTCGGCTCAGGTCATGATCCCAAGGTCCTGGGATCGAGTCCCGCATCGGGCTCCCTGCTCCTTGGGAGCCTGCTTCTCTCTCTCTCTCTCTCTGTCTCTCATGAATAAATAAATAAAATCTTTAAAAAAAATAAGAATACATCAGTGATTTTTATATTGACATGTGCTCAGAAATGAAACATTTTTTTTTAAGAGTTGAATGGATTAAATGATTACAGAAATAAAGACAATTCTGAAAATATGAGCCTAAGAATTTTGGTAGGAACAGTTAGCCTGGAACAATTTAAATGCATCTGACTAAAACAAAAGTCAATGATACTATCTTTGAGATAAACATTTTGAAGATAATTAATGTTTACTGTAAATTCTGCTATAAATGAGTAATTAATTTTTAAAAAATTGTTAGGCTGCCAGGCCAGAAAACATTACACTATCTTAGGATGCATTATTTAATATTTTATTAAAAAAACAATTTTTTAAAAAGATTTTATTTATTTATTTGAGAGAAAGAGTGAGAGAGCACAAGTCAGGGGGAGAGACAGAGGGAGAAGCAGACTCCCCGCTGAGCAGGGAGCCCGACGCCAGGCTCGATCCCAGGACTCTGGGATCACGACCTGAGCTGAAGGCAGATGCTTAACCAACTGAGTCATCCAGGTGCCCCAGAAAAACAATTTTTAAGGTAATACATTGTAAAAGTAACCTATCTGTTTAAGTTTCTATTATCAGAAATAAATTAATATTGAAAGCAATTATATGTGTGCAAGCGCACACACACACACTTCCACCCACCCCGACCCTCTACACACAAAACATTTAAAATACAATTGTTTTTTTAAATTTATTTTTTTTAATTTAAATTCAATTAGTTAACATATAATGTATTATTAGTTCCAGAGGTAGAGGTCAGTGACTCATCAGTCCTATATAATACCCAGTGCTCCTTACATCACATGTCCTCCTTAATGTCCATCACCCAGTTACCCCATCCCCAACTCCCTCCCCTCCTGCAATCCTCAGTATGTTTCCTATGATTAAGAGTCTCTTATGGTTTGTCTCCCTCTCTGATTTTGCCTTTTCTTTTTTTCTCTCGTCCCCTATGATTCCATTTTGTTTCTTAAATTCCACATACGAGTGAGATCATAAGATAATAGTCTTTCTCTGATCGACTCATTTTGCTTAGCATAATACCCTCTAGTTCCATCCATGTAGTTACAAGTGGCAAGATTTTTTTTTTCTTTTTAATGTCTCAGTAGTATTCCATTGTGTGTATATATATACCACATCTTTATCCATTCATCTGTCGGTGGACATCTGGGCTCTTTCCATAGTTTGGCTATTGTGGACACTGCTGCTACAAACACTGGGGTGTAGGTGCCCCTTCAGATCACTACGTTTATATCTTTGGGGTAAATCCCTAGTAGTGCAATTGCTGGGTCATAGGCAGCTCTATTTTCAACTTTTTGAGGAACCTCCATACTGTTTTCCAGAGTGGCTGCACCAGCTTGCATTTCACCAACAGTGTAGGAGGGCTCCCCTTTCTCCACATCCTCACCAACATCTGTCCTTTCCTGACTTGTTAATTTTACCATTCTGACTGGTGTGAGGTGGTATCTCATTGTGGTTTTGATTTGTATTTCCTTGATGCCAAGTAATGTTGAGCACTTTTTCATGTGTCTGTTGGCCAGTGGCATGTCTTCTTTGGAGAAATGTCTGTGCATGTCTTCTGCCCATTTCTTGATTGGATTATTCTTTGGGTGTTGGGTTTGATAAGTTCTTTATAGATTTTGGATATTAACCCTTTATCTGATAAGGCATTTGCATATATCTTTTCCCATTCTATTGGTTGTCTTTCGGCTTTGTCGACTGTTTCCTTTGCTGTGCAAAAGCTTTTTATCCTGTTGAAGTCCCAATAGTTCATTTTTGCCTTTGTTTCCCTTGCCTTTGGGGATGTGTCTAGCAAGAAGTTACTGCAACCAAGGTCACAGAGGTTGCTGCCTGTGTTCTCTAGGATTTAATGGATTCCTATCTCACATTTAGGTCTTTCATCCATTCTGAGTCTATTTTTGTGTGTGGTGTAAGGAAATGGTCCAGTTTCATTCTTCTGCATGTGGCTGTCCAATTTTCCCAACAGCATTTGTAGAAGAGACTGTCTTTTTTCCATTGGATATTCTTTCCTGCTTTGTCGAAGATTGGTTGACCACAGGTTGAGGGTCCATTTCTGGGCTCTCTGTTCTGTTCCATTGATCTATGTGTCTGTTTTTGTGCCAGTGCCATACTGCCTTGATGATTACAGCTTTGTCATAGAGCTTGAAGTCTGGAATTGTGATGCCACCGGCTTTGGTTTTCTTTTTCAACATTCCTTTGGCTATTTGGGGTCTTTTCTGGTTCCATATCAATTTTAGGATTATTTGTTCCAGCTCTGTGGAAAAAGTTGATAGTATTTTGATAAGGATTGCATTTGAATGTGTAGATTGCTTCGGGTAGCATAGATATTTAAACAATATTTGGTTCTGCACATCCACGAGCATGGGACGTTTTTCCATTTCTTTGTGTCTTCCTCAAATTCTTTCATGAGTGTTCTATAGTTTTCTGAGTACAGATTCTTTGCCTCTTTGGTTAGATTTATTCCTAGGTATCTTATGGTTTGGGGTGCAATTGTAAATGGGATCAACTCCTTAATTTCTCTTTCTTCTGTCTTGTTGTTGGTGTATATAAACGCAACTGATTTCTGTGCATTGATTTTATATCCTGCCACTTTACTGAATTCCTGTGAGTTCTAGCAATTTTGGGGTGGAGTCTTTTGGGTTTTCCACATAGAGTATCATGTCATCTGAGAAGAGTGAGAGTTTGACTTCTTTGCCAATTTGGATGCCCTTTATTTCTTTTTGTTGTCTGATTGCTGAGGCTAGGACTTCTAGTACTATGTTACACAACAGTGGTGATAGTGGACATCCCTGCCATGTTCCTGACCTTAGGGGAAAAGCTCTGTTTGGAAGCTTTCCTTCCATTTCTATTTTTTGAAACAGTTTCATAAGAATAGGTATTAATTCTTCTTTAAATGTTTGGTAGAATTCCCCTGGGAAGCCATCCAGCCCTGGACTCTAGTTTTTTGGGAGATTTTTGATTACTGCATCAATTTCCTTGCTAGTTATATGTCTGTTCAGGTTTTCTATTTCTTCCTGGTTCAGTTTTGGTAGCTTATATGTCTCTAGGAATGCATCCATTTCTTCCAGATTGCCTAATTTGTTGGCATATTAGTTGCTCATAATATGTTCTTATAATTGTGATCTCTCCTCTGTCATTCCTGATTTTATTTATTTGGGTCCTTTCTCTTTTCTTTTTGTTAAGTCTGGCCAGGGGTTTATCAATCTTACTAATTCTTTCAAAGAACCAACTCCTAGTTTCATTGATCTGTTCTACTGTTCTTTTGGTTTCTATTCCATTGATTTCTGCTCTAATCTTTATTAATGCTCTTTTCCTGCTGGGTTTTGGCTTTATTTGTTCTTTCTCCAGCTCCTTTAGGTGTAAGGTTAGATTGTGTATTTGAGACCTTTCTTGTTTCTTGAGAAAGGCTTGTATTGCTATATACTACTTCCCTCTTAGGACTGACTTTGCTGCATCCCAAAGGTTTTGAAGAGTCATGTTTTCATTTTCATTTGTTTCCATGAATTTTTTAAAATTCATCTTTAATTTCCTGGTTGACCCATTCATTTAGTAAGATGTTCCTTAGCCTCCATATATTTGATTTTTTCCCAAATTTCCTCTTGTGAATGAGTTCAGTTTTCAAAGCATTGTGGTCTGAAAATATGCAGGGAATGATCCCAATCTTTTGGTACCAGTTGAGATCTGATTTATGACCCAGGATGTGATCTATTCTGGAGAATGTTCCATGTGCACTCGAGAATGTGTATTCTGTTGCTTTAGGTTGGAATGCTCTGAATATATTTTGAAGTCCATATTGTCCAGTGTGTCATTCAAAGCCCTTGTTTCCTTGTTGATCTTCTGTTTAGATGATTTGTCCATTGCAGTGAGTGGGGTGTTAAAGTCCCCTATTATTTTTGTATTATTATCAATGTGTTTCTTTAATTTTGTTACTAATTGGTTTATATAATTGGCTGCTCCCATGTTAGGGGCATATTTACAATTGTTAGATCTTCTTGTTGGATAGACCCTTTAATTTTGATATACTGTCCTTTCTTATATTTTATTACAGTTTTTGGTTTAAAATCTAATTTGTCTGATATAAGGATGGCTACCCCAGCTTTCTTTTGATGTCCCTTAGCATGACAAATGGTTTTCCACCCCCTCACTTTAAATCTGGAGGTGTCTTTGGGTCTGAGTCTCTTGCAGACATCATATTGATGGGTCTTGCTTTTTTATCCAATCTGATACCCTGTGTCTTTTCATTAGGGGCATTTAGCCCATTTACATGCAGAGTAACTATTGAAAGATATTAATTAGTGCCATATTATTACCTGTAAAGTGACTATCTCTGTATACTGTCTCTGTTCCTTTCTGATGTTACTTTTGGGTTCTCTCTTCGCTTAAAGGATCCCTTTTAATATTTCTTACATGGCTGGTTTGGTGATCAAATTCTTTTAGTTTCTGTTTGTGCTGGAAGCTTTCTTTCTCCTTCTATTTTGAATGACATCCTAGTTGGATAAAGTATTCTTGGCTGCATATTTTTCTGATTTAGCACCCTGAATATATCATGCCAGTCCTTTCTGGCCTGCCAGGTTTCTGTGGATAAGTCTGCTGCCAGTCTAATGTTTTTATCCTTGTAGGTTACAGATTCCTTGTCCTGAGCTGCTTTCAGGATTTTCTGTCTCTGAGATTTCCAAGTTTTACTATTATATGTCGGGGTGTGATCTATTTTTATTGATTTTGAGAGGGATTCTCTGGACTTGGATGCCTGTTTCCTTCCCCAGATTAGGTTAATTCTCTGCTATAATTCACTCTGGTATACCTTCTGCCCACCCACCCTTTCCTCTTCTTCTGGGATCTCAATTATTCTAATACTGTTTCACTTTATGGATCACTTATCTCTCGAATTCTCCTCTGTGGTCCAGTTGTTATCTTTTTCTCAGCTTTATTCTCCATCATTTTGTCTTCTATATCACTAATTCTCTCTTCTGCCTCATTTATCCTAGCAGTTAGAGCCTCCATTTTTTATTGCATCTCATTAATAGCCTTTATTTCAACTTGATTAGATTTTAGTTCATTTCTCCAGAAAGGGATTCTCGTGTCTTCTATGCTTTTTTCAAGCCCAGCGAGTATCTTTAAAATTGTTATTCTGAACTCTAGTTCTGACATCTTACTTATATCCATACTGATTAGGTCCCATACTGTCTCTTGTTCTCTTTTTTGAGGTGAGGTTTTCCATCTTGTCATTCTGTCCAGAGAACAGATGAACAAGAGAACAAAACAACAATGACCCCAGAGAAATATACACTAAACAAATCAGAAGGGACCTGAAACCGGGGGGGGGGGGGGGGAATATAATCAGACAGGTGAACAGAAGAGAGCAATAGACTGGATCCTGTGTGTATTTTGGTCTGTTAGAAAACTAGATCCCAAAATTCTAAAGAAAAACTTCTCCCTGGTCTCCATCCACAGTGTGCTCACCCAGCCTGTGTCCAAGAGTTTCTATCTCAGGCACGTGACCATGTTCCAAACCCTGTAGACTCCTTTGGTGTGCACCCACGCAGCTCCTCCTAGGGGAGGAAGAGCCACGGTTCTGCGGCTTGCTGGGCCCCTGCTTGGAGAGTGGTCTCCCAACTGTGCCAAAGTTCCTGGTTTATGGCAACCCTGAGCTGAGAACCCACTCCTGGGATTGCTGGTTGCAGCCGGCTTCCCTGCTCCAATGCCTGGGAACTTTGCCACATGCAGGCAACCCCCCTCTTCCTGTGACCCCAAGGATCCTGAGACCACAATGTCCCACCTAGGATTCCGCCCCACCTGAGCACCTTTCAGGCAGGGATGTTCCTCTCCAGAGCAGACTTTTTATTTATTTGACAGAGAAAGAGAGAGAGAGCACGAGCTGGGGGTTGGGGGGGCTGACACGATGGGCAGAGGGAGAAGCAGACTCCCAACTGAGCAGAGAGCCCAATGTGGGGCTTGATCCCAGGACCCTGGATCATGACCTGAGCCGAGGGCAGACACTTAACCAACTGTGCCATCCAGGTGCCCCTGGAGCAGACTTTTAAAAAGTTCTGATTTTGCACTCTGCTATATCACTTTCCGGGACTGCTGACAGAGGCTCCCTCCTCTCACAGTTTATCTTCCCATTTATTGCCTCAGATTCACTTCTCTGCACCTTCTACCTTGTAGAAAGTGGTCACTTTTCTATTTGTAGAGTTGCAGCTATTCCTTTAGACCTCTGGTTGTGTTCGCAGGTATTCAGAATGATTTGATAGCTATGTAGCTGAATTCCTGGGACCAGACAAAACTAAGGTCTCCTATTCCTCCGCCATTTTGGACTATCCCTCTGTGTCAAAACACCAGTCAACTGTAATGAATTACCAAATCTTAGTAGAAGCTCTGGGATGTTAGTAAACTCAGTTATCTATTTTTATCTCTCAAGCTGTTTCTGTATTCTTTTACCTATCAGTTTAAAGATTACCTCTGGAAAATGAAAACCTGTATTAATGCAAATGAAATAAAAGCAGTTTCAAATGTTAGGGTGCCTGGTTGGCTCAGTCAGGAGAGTGTGTGACTCCTGATCTCAGGGTTGTGATTTCAAGCCCCAAGGTGGGTGTAAAGATTACTTAAATTAATCAAAACTTTTAAAGTGACTTTAAATGTAAACCTGATTAAAAAAAATTGTAACAGACTCTAAAACTATATATAAATTAGTTTTCATAGGTGAGTGTCTTGCATTACCATTACATCTTTTTTTCATCATATGAATAAACAATCAAAATAATCGAGACTCAACTATAGCAAAATAATCATAGTTCATGTTTCGAAATATTTACTTCATCCTTAAATCACTAGATTATTTGAAATATCAAAATAAAATGTTTTACTATTTTCTATTTTTAAAGTATATTTACTTTAGAACTAAGCAGAAAAACAATTTCAAATACTACAAAAAATATAATCAATTTAGTACATTCAGATTTTTAAGGCTTTTCTTTAAAATTTGGACAATATAATAATTCTTTAGGATAAAAAAAAAGCCGTATTATATATTCAAAGGAAAATTTCCCAAGCTTGTCTGATTAATTAATAAAGGACATGTTAACTTAGGAACTTATAACAAAGCGAACAATGATTAAATTTAAATGTTTTTATTCACATGTATGGTAAATACTGTCTCCTAATAAAAAAACCAATGACACTGTCTTTCAATCTGTCAAACTTACTAAAAAAAAAGTTCATGTGTTTCTTTTCTTTATCATGTGTTGACATGGTATAGGATGCAGGATGTAAAAATCAATTTAACAGACATTATTAAGTAACTTCACACATATGCAGAATCTTGGATAAATGGTTAAAATTATAGATGAAAATTAAATGTGGGCACATGGATATTTCATGTCCACCAATGGGTTTAACAGAAAATGTGTTTGCACTGATTTCTGGTAACAACTTGCTCTCTGTGAATCTTTAAATACCCAATTCCAAATCTTCCAGCTCCTGGAGAAGGGCTTTCTCTTTTTGAATTTTCTCCAACTAGAAATAAGTTTAAAACAACAGAGTTATTAAATAGGAAATGAAATAAAATAATTATTGGATCTACAGCCAAAAGAGCAAAGGATAAAAAATTTATAAAAAGAGTATTTACACTTTAACAGATCTACTGGAAAATACAGATTTAAAAATACAAAGAAACAAGCTCTAATTTGTTTCTTGGTATGAATCAAGGGGGCAAAGGACAGGTGCTGTCTTATTGCAACACTGAGGGTCCAAGAAATTTCCCATTCTACAATTGGGCTTCCCTCAGAAGGAGAGAAAGGAGCAAACAGGGCAGTGCAACCTGAAATATAGGAAGGAAGAGAATCTTATGTTTATGTTAATAAGCTGCCTTTATTTTTAATAGCAATGGCTTCAGTATGCCTCTCGGAAATAGTGATTCTCTCATTCACCATGATCTACATCTTATCTTCCCCTATCCTTTCTGTTTAAGTGTAAAAACATTTTACCAAATATATGGCATGTTTTCAAAATAAGTTTTTAAATTTATATGCTCTCCCACTTGATTAAAAAATTGTTTATAATAAAAAGGGGGAAGAGTGGTAGTGACTACACGCACAAATGAAACATGTAAAAATGACCTGATTTTTTTCGAGCTGTTTTCCAGCTGCTGCTTGTTCTTTCAGTTGTTCGATTGCTTTCAGTTTCTGCGAACATCAAATATAATGAGTCAAGAGAAGGAAGAATAAGTAATTTCAGTATTTCAGAATGCAAATTTTCTTAGTAACAACTCAATCACACGAATGGGAAAAATGAATAAGGAGAATCAGTTATCTTACCTTTGGGTCAAGGCTAGTCTATTAAAATGCCAAGGTAAAATTTTTTGTTTTTTAACTTAGATGTAAAATTAAGTACATTAAGAACATGGGATTTGGCAAAAAAATTTTCAAGCTTTCAAGTAATGGTATATATGTACATGTATAAGTATGTAAATATATCACCAACTTTACCACTTATTCCAGCACTTCATCGTACCCAGACAATGTCTTTGGCTTTAAGAGATACTTTGTCATGCAGCCTGGGAAAACTCTAGAAACCTGGTTTTACCCCAGGGCCATCATCACAAACTGGTTGCAATACGACAAATTAATAAATTTCTTTTTCTGTTTCTTCATCTTCAAAACTGGGATAAATATCTGTTCCTACCTATCTCACAAATGTCTGATGAAATACTGAGTATAAAAGTGTTCAGCATATTTCTGTACAAAGGTACATTTCTTATTACTCTAAAAATCAATAATAAAGACTAATAACAGCCATTAGACATCTGGGAATAGAACTAAAATCAGTGCCAGTCCCAAATTATAGTATTTCATAGTGAGAAAGCAATAATCAGAACTGACACAAACTTCTTAGATGCCATCTTTATACATTTCTCATGGATTTCTTTCAATAAGCACATCTGGCTTTTATTTAAGTGTCTCACCTTCTTTAGGTTCTTGATTTTTTTGTCTATTTCAGGGTCTCCAGAGGTTGACCGCGAGATAGTATTTCGTGGTGTGCTCTGTGGGGCAGGAGTAGGTGCCAAATCTGGACTCTTCTCATTTCTTGCTTCCTGCAGGAAATATTTTCAAAAATTCAATTTTCTTTCTTTTTTTTTTTTTTTTCTTTAAGATTTATTTATTTTGACAGAGAGAGACAGTGAGAGAGAGAACACAAGCAGGGGGAGTGGGAGAGGGAGAAGCAGGCTTCCCGTGGAGCAGGGAGTCTGCTTCTCCCTCTGACCCTCCCCCCTCTCATGTGCTCTCTCTCATTCTCTCTGTCTCAAATAAATAAATAAAATCTTTAAAAAAAAAATGCAGAAACCAAAATGCGATTTTATCTTTTATACTACATTTTATATAAATGATCTGAATTGAAGGTCTCATGAAGTAGCCACATTGTCCCATAACAGAAAGATACAACTTAAAAAAAAAAAAAGAAAATCACAGTATAAGGAGATACCCAAAAGGTTTTTACTATGTCATCGTCATAGGGAACACTTTGCTAGATCTAAAATTTAGAGTTAAAGTAGAATAATAAAATAAAAAATAATACTATATTAGTAATAAAAGGACAAATGAAAAGAAATGAAATGACTTTAGCAGAAAAAACCAGGAGGTTTCTGTATCAGCCAACAAGCATTCCAAATTTTCAGATATTTTGGGATGTGCCACTATATGAATGGTTTATAAATGTGAGAGGGCTCTTCTAATTTAAGGTGTCTGAAGTTTCACTTTCACGATGTCCTCCAAAACTCTAATGAGTATGTATGATCAAGTACATGTAATGGATAATGTTACCAGATTAAGTCCTACAGAGATTTATTTATAATCAGATCAGTGCAGCTCTGCCAGGAAAACTCAAAGGGAGGTTGCTCTCAGTGTCATCAGACCTCTGATTCTGAACCACTTCGATTTCCCCTCAGGTGCCATATACTTGTTTCCTGGCCTTTGTGTGTGCTAGAACAACTTCAGGTTACCTGGCTGACCCTATTTATCCTTTAGGCCTTTTGGAAAATTCTCTCCCAACCCAAAAGACTGGATTAGTTGCACAATACGTGGTATGTATTCCTACTGTAACAGTGTATTGTACTATCCCCCATTAGACTATACCAGAGGTTTCTTTGTTCATTGTTCTGTTTGTGCCCCCAGCATAAGACTTGCTTTACTGCACATGCTAAATAAATGAAGTAGTCAAAGAACTACTCTCCTTTTGTAATTATGACAAGACATACATTTTGACAAGAGGGGGGGAAAAAAGTTATATAAGGCTTTATTGGCCCTAAGATAGGACTTCTATTTCTTCCTTATAGAGTTCCCAGCAGAATACATAAAGCCCCAAGGCCAAAACTTACTCTGAGTTCTGGGTAAAATGCTCTGAATACCAAAGCATCCCAGGGGGACACGAAACACAGTATCACTCCTATATCTTCATATCTAGGAATGTCTGCCTGAGAGTTTTTGGAGAGTATAGAATTGGAGTCACTTTTTCTTTTTAAAGTCATGTTAGTTGTACTTTTTGTACATTCCAATTCAACAAATATTAATTTCTAACCTTCTATGTAAAAACGCATTACTGAGCAAAGCACTTAACAAAGTAGTCAGAAAGAAACTGTTTAGATTCTACTCTTAAGAAGCCTGCAAGTTGTGGCCCCGCCCCTGCCCCGTCCCTGCCGGCTGGGGTGCCCGAGCCGCTTGCACTGCGACCCCCGCACCTCTGTGAACATGGTGCTGCGAGTGGTGCGGAGCGTGCGGGCTGCGGCCTGCAGTCTGCGCGTCGCCTCCGCGCCCACCGCGCGCTGCCTGCCGCGGCTCTGGGGGCTGAGGGCGGGCGCCGTCCAGACACTGCGCACGGGCTCTGCTGTGCTCTCCGTGCGTAAATTCACAGACAAACATGAATGGATAACAACAGAAAATGGTATTGGAACAGTGGGAATCAGCAATTTTGCACAGGAAGCTTTGGGAGATGTTGTTTACTGTAGTCTGTGTGAAGTTGGGACAAAACTGAACAAACAAGATGAGTTCGGTGCTTTGGAAAGTGTGAAAGCTGCTAGTGAACTCTATTCTCCTCTATCAGGATTAGTAACTGAAATTAATGAAGCTCTTGCAGAAAATCCAGGACTTGTCAACAAATCTTGTTATGAAGATGGTTGGCTGATCAAGATAGCACTCAGTAATCCTTCAGAGCTGGATGAATTAATGAGTGAAGAAGCATATGAGGAATCTATTGAGGAGTGAAAATGGAACCCCTAAATAAACTAGTATGAAACAACTTAAAAAAAAAAAAAAGAAGCCTACAAGTTCTAATAATATGTAGTTCGGTATTTTCATAATAGAAAACTAAAGGAGAAGAGTGGAAGAGTGGGTAAAAGGAGAAGAGAGATACTTTGCCTATCAAAATTCACTTTTGATATCAAGTAAGAATTTTAAAAATTTAGTTTGCAAACAGCTGAGAAAATTTTCTTCTAGGAAAGAAGGTTAATGTCAGTACATTTGAAAATCTATTAAAGTTAAGTGAAATATGAAATTTAACTTTCTACCATATTTTAAATAACCAAAAGTAAGTTAAAATGTCTGTATTATTATACTTAAATTCTGGTCATTCTCTGAAAATGATGCATATATGGTAAGATTAAATTCTTAGTTTAAATTCCTTTTGGTAAAGTTCATAAGCTTATAAAGTCATCACCAGTTTATAAAAGTACTTGTTTAGATTATATACCTCTGACTCCTTCATCTTTGATTACTTAACTCAGAGGGCTGAGAAAGTGGATCTTGTCATGGACCATTTTCCTTTGTTCTATCACACGACCATAACTAACTCCAACCAGTCATCTCAATAGACATTTTTCCAAAAACACACAGATGGTCAACAGACATGTGAAAAGATGCTCAACATCACTCATCAGGGAAACAAATCAAAACCACAATGAGGTATCACCTCACACCTGTCAGAATGGCTAAAATCAACAACACAAGAAACAACAGGTGTTGGTGAGGATGTGGATAAAGGGGAACACTCTTGCATTATTGGTGGGAGTGTAAACTAGTGTAGCCACTCTGGAAAACAGTATGGAGGTTCCTCAAAAAGTTAAAAATAGAACTTCCCTACGATCCAGCAATCACACTACTAGGTATTTACCCAAGAATACAAAAATACTAATACAAAGGGATACATACACCCCAATGCTTATAGCACCATTATCTACAAGAGCCAAATTATGGAAATAGATTGTGTCCATCGACTGATGAATGGATAAAGAAGATGTGGTATATACATACAATGGAATTATTAGCCATAAAAAAGAATGAATCTTGCCATTTGCAATGACATGGAAGGAGCCAGAGAGTATTATGCTAAGCAAGATAAGTCAGAGAGAGACAAATACCATATGATTTCACTCAGATGTGGAATTTAAGAAACAAAACAAACAAGCAAAGGGAAAAAGAGAGAGAGAGAGAGGCAAACCAAGAAACAGACTCTTAACTATAGAGAACAAACTGATGGTTACCAGAGGGGAGGTGAGGGGCGGGGGATGGGTTAAATAGGTGATGGGGGTTAAGGTGTGCACTTGCTGTGATGAGCACTGGGTGTTGTAAGAAGTGTTGAATCACTGTACTGAACCTGAAACTAATATTACACTGTATGTTAACTAACTGGAATTCAAATAAAAACTTTTAAAAAATCTTCTAAAGTAAATAATCTTCTAATAAAAAGGAAGAAACATCATTTATAAAAATAGGATTCTTAAGTTGAGTGGGTTTCAAAGGCCCTTAAATCTCAATGAGAAGGAATCTTATACTGCCACTATGGAAAACAGTATGGAGGTTCCTCAGAAAACTAAAAATAGAGCTACCATATGATCCAGTAATCCCACTTCTGGAGATATACCAAAGGAAACAAAATCATTATCTCAAAGAGATACCTATATTCTTGTGTCCATTGCAGCATTACTCACAATAGCCAAGGTGGAAATAACCTGAAGTGTTCAGCAATGGATGAATGGATAAAGAAAATGTGGAATATATATATAAAAATGGACTATTATTCAGGGGCGCCTGGGTGGCTCAGTTGGTTAAGCATCTGCCTTCAGCTCAGGTCATGATCCTGGGTCCTGGGATCGAGCCCCACATTGGGCTCCTTGCTCAGTGGGGAGCCTGCTTCTCCCTCTCCCTCTGCTACTCCCCCTGCTCGTATTCTCTCGAGTGCACTCTCTCTCTCTCTCTCTCTCTCAAATAAATAATAAATATTTGAGGAAAAAAAAAAGGGAAATCTTACCATTTGCAACAACATGAATGAACCTGGAGGGATTATGCTAAGTGAAAGAAGCCAGACTGTGAAAGAAAACACTGGATGGTATCACATATATGTGGAATCTATTCAAAATAAAGTCAAACTCTTAGAAACAAAGATTAGAATGGTGGTTGCCAGGGGCTATGGAGTGGGGGGAATGGGGACAGACTGGTAAAAGGGTACAAACTTCCAGTTATAAGATGAATAAAGTCTGAGGACCTAATATGTAACATGGTGACCACAGCTGATAATACTGTACTGTGTAACTGAAGTTTGCTAAAGAGTAGAACTTCAGTGTCCTCACCTCTCAAAAAGTAAATGTGTAAAGTGATGGATGTGTTAATTAACTCAACTGTGGGCATCTTTTCACAATGTTTACCTATAACAACTTATCACGTTGTACACTTAACAATTTTTGTCAATTATGCCTGAAAATATTAGCTAGGAAAAAAAAAGAAGAAATCTTATCTACCAGAAATTAAAAGGATACTACTAACTTGTGATATTCAGGGCCAGTAAGAGATCTCTACTCACATGATGAAAGGACAATTCCTGCTTTTATACAAGTCAAATACATGGAATAGATCATTATGCTTAGAATGATCTAAACCTGACCTATTTAAAGATATTTCTGGAGGGGCTCCTGGGTGGCTCAGTCGTTAAGTGTCTGCTGTCCGCTCAGGTCATGATCCCAGGGTCCTGGGATCAAGTCCCGCATCGGGCTCCCTTCTCTGCGGGAAGCCTGCTTCTCCCTCTCCCCCTGCTTGTGTTCCCTCTCTCGCTGTGTTTCTGTCAAATAGATAAATAAAATCTTAAAAAAAAAAAAGATATTTCTGGAGATGAAATATATTAACTACAAAAGAGCACACTGATTTTTTTTTAAAGCTCAGATTTCAGCAGACTATGGCTGCATAATGCAATTCTACGCCTTAAAATAGTAATTGCCTACCAAAACACATAAACAATCTAGAATTGTCAAAATTCAACCATTACCAGCAAGTCTGCATTATCTGAATCTTAAAAATGTGATCATGATGATTTCACTAACCAGATACTCCTAGCCTAGCTGATTGCACTATCACCATAAGCCATACACAATCATAATTTATCATACCATACCACTGGTATGGTTTTTCAACTATAAAATCACATAAAAAATTACTTTAGAATAATTCCATTGTTTTGGGTACTTCTGGTGTTTAGACTCCCAGTTGAACAATTTCCTATAGTAATGTTATCCTGAGTAACAAAATGGCTTTATGGTCATGCAATTTCTGATCTCTCTTAACAAACATACGCTTTCAGAGAGCAAACCATACCACTTCACACTGGCTTCAACAGAAGGGTCTATAACACGTAACACACTATACAATCCCATTAGGGTTTAAGGTTTTAAGGCCAGATCCACTTTCCTCACTTCCTCATTATACAAACAGAACTACTCAGAAATTCATAGGCAAACACAAAAGAAAAGGCATTCTGGCTATTTAAGTCTAACTCCCAACTACATTTTATAACACAGTAGTCAAGTGTTGGGGTGCCTGGGCAGTTCAGCTGGTTAAGCAGCCGGCCAACTCCTGATTTGGGCTCAGATCATGATCTCAGGGTCCTGGGATTAAGCTCCACGTTGTCCGCATTGTCAGGCTCTGTGCTCAGCATGGGAGTCTGCTTGAGGATTCTCTCTCCCCCTCTCCCTCTGCCCTTGCCCCTACTCGTGTGCACGTGCATGCATTCTCTTTCAAATAAATAAATCTTTTTTTCAATTTTTTTTTAAGGATTTTATTTATTTATTTGAGACCGAAAGATACAGAGAGAGAGACCATGAGCAGGGGGAGAGGCAGAGGGAGTGGGAGAAGCAGACTCCCCACTGAGCCAGATCCCAGGACACTGGGATCATCACCTGAGCCGAGGGCTTAACCATCTGAGCCACCCAGGTGCCCCTAAATAAATAAATCTTAAAAAAAAAAAAAACAAAAAACCAAAAAACCCATAATAGTCAAATCTTTAGGACTATAATCTTTAAACTTTGAGGCTTAAATTAAGCTAATTTAACCAATTTTGCTTATTTTGTTTCGAAAAGATTAGTGTCCCAAATACCTGTTTTGCAGCTTTCTTAGCCTCATGCTTCCTTTGATTTTTAAGGGCTGTTTTTGATAATGGCTTATCATTTCCTGCTTGTGGTTTCATATTCTGAGGTGGTTCCTCCTCATGCTGTGGAAAATGTGAAACAAACGATTGTGAAATGGAATCCATGCTTTTAAAAACATGTATCACAAATTATACAATTTTGTTGGTGTGGGATAAACATTTTATTAAATTTCAGATCACTGGTAAAGAATATTTCAAAACTCGTATCAGTAGTAGACACACCCCAACTGTCAAGGATGGATTTAATGAGTATCTTCCTATTAGTTGATATATGATGTCTTTCAGTTATACAAGTGCTGGCAAAATACTGTATAGCTTTGTTAAACAATGGAACTTTTCTTAGTACTATTACTGACACATGCTTCATATGAAATTAGATACTAACAACAGCTTCTTCTGGGATCTTTTGGGATCTGACTACTGCCAACAGAAACCCAATTGCCTCATTTGCTTTCTTTGCACAAAGAATTACTTCTAGGTCTTTACATGCAAAATCAGAGATTAGAAGCTTAAAAATAAAAGCAAATTAAAAACTAAAACAGACCAGGAGAAAAAATACCAAATAGGAAGTGGTAACTGCATATTTGTAAATCCAGGATTAACATAATGAAGAGGCCCACAAAAAACTTCAGACTATAATAAAAAAACAGATAATCATTTCCATCATGAGATATTTATATAACCACCCATCAACTATATTCCACAACAGAAAGGGTGAATTAAGGATAGGATCAAGGAGGAGCTGGTATAAAACATGGTGACTATGGTGGATAACACTATCGTATAATTGAAATTTGCTGAGAACTCAAATATTTTCACCACAAAAAAAAAAAAAGCGAGGTGATAGATTCATTAACTAACTAGATGGGAGGAATCCTCTCATAATGTAAACCTATATCAAAACACCATGATGTACACTTTAAATATCTTGCAATTTTACATATCAGTTATATTTCAATAAAAAAAATACACATACACAGGTTTAAGTCATCTCCACAGTTGCCTGAGGCAACAGGGAGCATGTGTGATGGAACTACAGCTTAACAGGTTCACGTTTACTTACTGATTTCCCTCCAAACTGCTGCTATCTCAGTGTTAACTGTCTCTTAGACTCTATCATACTCAGCACATCAAAAGAACCAGATCTCCATGAAGCTTCTTAAATACTAGATCTCAGATCCACGTGGTACTTATAAGTGCTATGAGGAAATGGGCAGGGTTCAAACACTGAAGATACAGAGGAAGAAATAAGAAACCATACTGTGACTATCTTAGCTGCATCAACTACTTCAGGTCATCAAAGTTCTGTGTGTGTACATGCTCTACCTGCAGTAACTGAATATTTGAGAACCCACACTTGTAGAACAATTTGATGGCAAGTCTCTTTCACTTCTTTGTTATCCACACTGCATACAACGTTAGTTAAGACACAGCAGTACTTGCTGAACATTTGTTTTATACATCAAAATTCTTTCCATAGCGGGCTCTCCTACAGTACCTTGCTTTGGGTGAGAAGTTTCTAGTCATAAGAACCTCAAAAAAATGACAAAGCAATTAAAAATGAAGTAAAGAAGGACGCATTATAAGGTCTTCTACACTATGAACATGATGCAGTCACTGACAGACTTTCATTTCAGACACACACAAAAAATCCACACGGCTACTAGGGATCATGAGCTTTTCTGGCTTTAGTACTGTGCCCACTGTACATAATTTCATCCCTATTTATAAAATTTGTTTTTTCATTTCTATCAATTATTATGGGTCTGTTCTGATGAATACATTATAAAAGTGAAGGGGTTTTTGTGGAAAGCCAAGAAATACCTCAGTGTAATTCATATGTGAATTTTTATTTATAAAAAAAGTAAGTTTTTTCTTGAGAGAGAATCCCATCTTTTTTTTTTTCCCTTTTACTAATTAACCCTCCTCCTTTGTGAAGTTATTTACTAGAATGTCTTTGTTTCTGGTAATTTCTTGACAGTATTTTTTGCCATTTAGCTCATTTCTGGAATTTGACACAAAAATTTCTCACTGGGCATGTGGTTCCTTCAACTAAAATGATTTGATAGGATCACATAATCACCATGTCACATACAAAAACAAAAATTTAGTGGAAATCTTAAATCTTAAAACAATGTTGGCTTTAAGACTTTCTTACCAAGTTTTATCACTATTTTCAAAGTATATTTCTCTTTCTCTCCCTATCAAGACAAATTAGTTTTATGAATCAGAGAATAAAAATATATACTGATTCAGAATTTATTCCTCTTGTGCTACCATATAGATATTTAGAAAGCAGGATATGTTGAGGTTACTTCTGTTTTTATCTTAGGTAAGGAAAACTTTAATATAGAGAGAAGACAAATTTTAACCTAAATGCCAAATATCATAAATGGGGCTTAATTTGTTCATAACTTTTATATGTTTTTAGTAAATAATACAACAAAAATGTTTAAACAGAACATTTCAGTGAAGTTAAGAAGTTATAGACCGCTGCTAGATTTTGTGGAGGAAGAAGGGTTATTCTTTTGTTTTTGAGGTTAGGAGTGGCATGAGGGAGGCATAGGAATATTTATCCTCTGAAAAAGTATCTACTTCCCTGAGTGCCTAATATTTAAGTGACTATATATCCCTGTTTACTTGGTTCCAGTTTACACCTATTGTATGGCCACCTTTATAATACCAGTAATATTGTTGTTCATTCTTACAGAGCAACTTTATTCCTTAACATCATCCCAGAGACTCAGGTCATTAATAAATGCTTCCCCTGAGCTCCGAAATGCTAACATTTTAAAGCAGATGAGAATCTGACCAATGCTCTGGTCCTAACTTTACGATACCGATGGGAACTGACAGCCTAAGGAAAACAAGCATGTTTTGTTTGACCAACAGTGTTTCAAAAATTGAGAAATTTTACATAAGCATTCAGACTTGTTTTGTCTTGGAAAATCAAACATTTTGGCAAACTGGGCCTAAATCTCCTATGGAAACAATCGGCTGCTGCTGTGCAGTTGCTATGGCCTTTAAAGAGGGCATGGTCTCTCCCTTTCACCATTCTCTCCCAGTCACCAAAGCCTTGCATGACCAGCCTAGCCTGACAGGCATCTGAATTTGAGTCCATGATCTCTATAAAGCCAGTATGTCATACTCTGTTCTCTTCCCCACAGATGTAAAACGTAAACTGTTTTAAATTGACTACTTTGTCAACTTGACAATGTTAGGTGTTCACCATCTTCAGCAGTAGGTCCTCCATGGTTTCTACTCTAGAGTTTATGTTCTAATCAGGTGCTAAGTAACGCAAGAACATGCATGAGAAAAAGGTCTAGAGAACTCCATACACTGAAGTCTTTTCCCACCAAAGTAGTAAAACTCTACTTACCAGTTTGGAATTGGTGATTGGCTTATTTCTTAAAGCTGGGGGTCTATAAGCTGTTGCAACTTTAGGTTCTTCACTGGGTACATCACTTGGAACCGCTTGGTAAGTTATTGTTTTTACTGGAAATATTCCATCTAAAAATGGCTGCCAAGAAACCTGCCATAATTCTCCATTTGACGGCACATCATACTTGTGTAAGACAGAGCCAGTATAATGCCAAATCTTGTACCCATTATTAACACGTAACCTGGGAGCACACGTGGCTGTTAAAATATGCTCACCGTCAGGGCACCAAGCAAAATAGGTAGAATCAGAGGCCACTGGTTTAGAAATAAGTTTGTAGTTTTTAACATCCCACACTTCCATTTGTCCCCTCAGATTTCCAAATCCAGCTAGTACTAATATATGTCCATGTGGGCTATAGTAGGCTGCATTACGAGGACCAGTTCCAAAGTCAAACACGGGATCACATTTCAAGTTGAAAATCGTCGCTTTGGCAGGCATAAAACCATAAACAGCACAAAACTCAGTAGAACTAGAATTCCAAACGACATCATAAATGGGACCATTTTTTTGCTAGAAGAATATAAAACCCAAATTAGCAATAAATCATTACATGAATACAATAGTAGCCAAGTTATAAGTGTATAATACTCATAAACATGTCAAATAGTAAAAAAAAAAAAAAAAAATCCAAAAATTAGAAGATACGTTACAATTAAAATATTTTTATATGATATACTATGGAGATAAATGCTTTATCTTAATTTCTTTTAAACATTTTGGCAATGTAGGCTCATAGAAACATACATTATTAGTCCTATTAATAAACAAGTTTTCATTAGAAGAGGTAATGTAGGCACACAGGAACAAAATGATATGCCACTAATTAAGACCCTCTACAAAAAGGCAACCCTCTATTATATTCCTTGTATATGCTTTCAGAATATTTTTGTTTAAATTAAGCATCTCTCTTAAACACACATACACACTCACACTAAAGTTCTTTGCTGTTTCATTTAGTACCCTATCTTGGAGATTTTTCCACATAAGCACATTAAGATCTGCCTCACTCTTCCACTGGTACTGTATTCCTGTATATTCTCAACGGTGAGTGTACACAGACACATCTGTAGGAGTGAACCTGGCTGCTCAAAGGTGTGTACATTTACTCGATAAGGCCATAATGCCCCTCAGAGAAGTTGTACCATTTTATACTATCAAAAGGTGTTTTTTTTTTTAAGATTCTTTTTTTTTTTTTAAAGCAATCTCTACCCCCAACGTGGGGTTTGAACTCACAACCCAAGATCAAGAGTCACATGCTCCTCTGACTGAGCCACCTAGGCGCCCCATCAGCAGTTCTTGAGAGTACGTATTTTCCCCTCACTCTCCCTCACGCCTTATCTGTGCCAAGCTACTGAGAAAAAAACTGTTCACTTGTCTTCCTATTTCTTTTATTATAAACTAAGCACCTTTTAATATATTTATACATAATCTTGTTTCTGTTTCTGCGGACTTTTACTGTCCCATGCTTATTTTTCTCTCCAGTTATTGGTCTTTTACTTACTTGATAACAAAATTCACCTTTCTCATATTCATCCCTTGTCCGTCTAAAAAATTTATTCCCCAATTTTTTGTTTGTCTTGCTTAATTTATGGGCTTTTCTTCCCACCAATGTAGAAATCTCTATATTTTTTTTTAAGAATATTTATTTATTTATTTGAGAAAGAGAGAGAGCGAGCAAGTGCGCACAAGCAGGAGGAAAGGGAGAAGCAGACTCCTCACTGAGCAGGGAGCCCGATGCAGGACTTGATCCCAGGACCCTGGGATCATGACCTGAGCCAAACGCAGAGGCTTAACTGACTGAGCCACCCAGGTGCCCCTAGAAATCCATATTTTATATATTCACTTTTCCTTTATTATTCCGCCTTGTTAGAAAATCTTTTTTTCACTTTTAAGATTAGAAAAAAAGGTTGGGGTGCCTGAGTGGCTCAGTCAGTTAAGCATCTGACTTTAGGTCACGTCATGATGTCAGGGTCCTGGGATTGAGCCCTGTGTTGGACTCCCCGCTCAGCGGGGCATCTGCTTGTCCCTCTCCCTCTGCCCCTCCCCCTGCTCATGCTTGCTCATTCTCTCTCTCTCTCAAATAAACTAAAGAGAAAAGATTAGGAAAAAAGGAAAAAAAAAATCAACTTTAGAATCAGTTTATCTAGTTCAAAAAAAAAAACACCTAACGGCATTTTAATTTTTAGGTTAATTTGGAGAGAAATGACATCTTTATAAAAGTCTTTTTTTTTTTTTTTTTTAAGATTTTACTTATTTATTTGATAGAGAGAGAGTACAAGCAGAGGGAGAAGCAGACTCCCCGCTGAGCAGGGAGCCTGCTTCTCCCTCTCTCTCCTTCTGCTTGTGCTCTGTCAAATAAATAAAACCTTAAAAAAAAATAAAAATAAAAATAAAGGTCACACTGTCCCTTAGAAGTTTTGAAGTTTTCTTCCCATTAGTCCTATTTATTTCTTGTCTTTATGTTAGTCTATATGGGATCTTTCCTTCCATTATGTTTTTTTTAAGTGGCTGTTTATACTGTGACTTCATGTACATGCACAGATATGATTCTGTTTTCTCCTTTCAAAATTGTGTATTTATTCTTTTGATCAGTTACACTGACTAGGTCTTTCAGAATGTTAAATTATAGTAGAAAGAGGAGTCATCCTTGTTTCCTTTCTGACTTCAAAGGGAATACATAGTTTTTTTTATAATGAAGTTTATCTTACTTTTACATATTCAGTTCAAAATGAAAAATCAAGAAGTTGCCAGAATTTTAGAACTGTATTATTCTATAGCAATTTATATCATCAAAACAAAAGATGAAATGGTAACATTCCTCAGTTCTGAAGACAATGCTAAACCCACTAGACCAACTTACTGTCATAATAAGTAAGTCCCCAAAGAGTTGCTACAATGAAATTATTTCACTTATCAAGTTCCCCAGAACTAAATTAACTGAATTTTGTCAAAATAATCTATGTGTGGGGATGACCATAAGTTTATTAACTAAGAGAAATTTCACCTTAAAGGCTATTAAAATATTTGAGTTTTATCACGTGATCAAGAATTTGGATTAGATCCTCTTTATGGCATAGTGCTCTATTGTTTTATCACAAGAAGATGACTGGGATACTCACGCAATTGCACAACAGCACTTTCTCCATTTGCTGCAATGTAGTGCAGTGTTTGTTCTCCATAGTAGGATGCTCCTGTCTTGTCGACGTCTGTGCTAGCTATTACTAACACAGCAGTAGCTGTAACAGTAAAAACTTTAGTTAAGATTTAAAACACAAATTAACCTAATGGTGATAAGAAAAAAAAATTTAAAAATGTAACAGAGCACATTTTCATTAAATAAGCATTGATACTCTTTTTTTTCTAAACATACAGGAGTATGTCTCAATACTTGATAAATGAGATAAAATATAATCATCATACCTTTTTTATTCCATAGCATTGTAACCTTATCAGCTTTAAAAAAACTTTTATTAGCTAAAGCTGCATGAGGTCCATCAAAATTGGGGTACTGATACAATCTAACAAATGAAGGTGCACCCTTACTTCCTGGAACATAGACAGCCACCTGAAATACACACATATAAATCATCACTTCGTTTTTTGAGGCACATAAACTAAGATGGACATGCTTTTACAGTCACTAAGAACCAGGAAAAGGTTTAATCTAATAACATTCCACATGAACAAAAACACAGAAATTACCTTGTATGGTTGGGGTCCAGGTGATAACACAAAATCATTAATTTTTTGCAAATGCAATTTATTTGCAATTGTGTCTAAAAAAAAAAAGGAAATAGTGTTAGATGGAAGAGAGAAGCTAATAGGAACATGATCAATTCTGAATGCATTATAAAAGATTAATGTAACTATACATGGATACTACTCATTGTAGTCTCATGTAGGTAAGGCAGCATGGTGGAGACAAGGTGGAGTGGGGACAACACAGACCTACACTTGAATTCCTACCCAGTCACTTACAAACGGGGAGACCTTGGTAAGTAACGAGACTGCACATCTAACTCCCACTGACTGATTTTAAGAGAACAGTGCTCTTTCCTATATAAATGGTACCACTAGGTAACCAAGTAGTAGGTGGGGGAATTTCTCTATAGAAGTAATATAGTTTATAAGTGATAGGGGAGGTGGGGAGACTTGGAAAATCACCAATTTGCAACCACTCATGAAATAATGGACCTAGGCAATGAACATTAATGTCAGCTAATCCTACGAAATTAAAGACCATAAGATGTTTAACGACTGAGCCACCCAGGCGCCCAAAGACCATAAGATGTTATGTGCTTCTTGATGAAAGAATTGAGCACCACTTATGAGGTAGACTTGCCCTCATCTCCCCAAAAAAGAAGAATCTGAAGCTGAGCAGTTCTAGATCCAAGTAGCTATTTAGGGGACAGAGGAACATGTTAAACTATAGGACAGGATACAGTAGCAAAATTTAACTATGAGAAGATATATGAAAAATAACCTTGTTTCTTTAATAATAAATCTCAAGGGGGGGCACTCCCACCGATAAAAATCAATCAGTGAGAGTTAGATGTGCAGTCCCATTACTCACCAAGGTCACCCAGCTAGGAAGTGACCGGATAGGAATTCAAGTGTAGGTCTGTGTTGTTCCCACACAGTGTGGAAGAGATGGAAAGGGAACCTATAGCTTAAAAGAAGCTTAAAAGATATATGTATCAATTTGCAATGTGAGGAACCTTATTTGGAGCCCACGTTTAAAAAAAAATTATAACATTTGCAATTATCAGAATTTGAACACTGAACAGATATTTTATAATCTGTGATAATGGTATTGTGGCTAAGTTTTAAAAAATTAAAGAGTCCTAATCTTCAAAGATACATACTGAGATATTTATAGGAAAAATCATGTTATGTCTAGGATCTGCTTTAGCAGAGTAAGAGAGGTGTTAGGTAGAGAGATGTATGGATGAGGTAGGACTGGCAATGGGTTGAAGGTTATTGGGACTAGGTGTCTACTTTTGTGTTTCAAATTCTACATAATAAAACATTTAAAAAATTTGTATCACACAATTTCAATAGCAACTAAACTCAGAAAGAGTTAATGCAATGTCTTTATGCAAATGTCTTAATTTAATAGCAGTTATTAGATAATAAAAGCTTATTTTAAAAGAAAATCTTTGTTATAGAATTTCTTTAGTTAGCACTTAGACTTATAAAAGTTATTCAAATGAATTAATATAACAGCAATTATTAAAATATTAACAGTATTTAGGAGAACCCTATGATACCATATAAGGCAATAAAACTATATACATTTATAGTACTTAATAAATTTATTTCATATATATTTTCATACTAAAATTGTTGTTTTCAAAGAAGTGAACTTCGTTGTTAACATTTCGGGCACAGATAGTTTCATCTTCTGACCAAGATGGACACCTATGTTGAAAAGAAAGAATGTGAACAAAATTTAGACAGGTATAACCTCACATGTTAACATGTTGAAGTTTGTGATAATTCTATTTAAGGAAAAATACTTATAAATTGATGTCAAGTCAGATCCTAGTAGAATTTGTACTAGAAAGATATTCTTTTTCATTCAAATACTAAACAAAAGAAAGGTCAAGTTTTTCCTCTATTACATTCCCACATACAAAATCCCTAAAGATCTAGATTGTGGTCTGACAAGTTATTTTCTATACGAATACCTGAGAAGAAATATTATACAATGAAGATATTTAAAATATTTTGTAAATAATCAGTATTTTAAAACATTTATTTACCAATTTTGCATTTTTTTCTGGATGAAAGATTTCAAACATGTACCAGTTTTCACATCATAAAGTTGTAGGTTGGGTATTCCAGCTGTGCCATCTTTAGAAGCTAAAATAAAAACAAAATTTTTTTGCAGTAATGGTCTCCTAACACTAGTAAAAAGAATTCATTCTTAGAACAACTTTGAACAAGATTATAAAGATCAAGTAAAAGAGTTGCTTTAAATCAACTTTCCCTTTTAGCTTTAATTATGGATTTAATCATCCATTCCTAAAGCTATGGACAACATGACAGCTGTTTGAGCAAAAGTTCAGCATTTCTGAAATGAGTTAATTACTATAGATTTTAAGAATACTTAAGAGACTTGTTTACTAAGCTTGACATGGTTTGCAGTTAAATGGATTAAATTCTCTTATTATGAAATCTCATGTCTGTAAGTCAAACACACGAAGTTACATATATTACTCATGATTCTCAATTTCCCTTTTATTTACTTGGAAGTGAAGATTCATTCAAGTCTATGCCTCTTGGAAGAATAAACCTAGAGGGTTTATAATCCAACAATGGACTATTATATATTTAACTCAACAATGCCCACATTATTAAAACATGTTTAAAAAGCCCCTATACCAGTTCTAAATTATTATTCATCCATGAAGCACAGCCATATAACATACTACCTTGTCTTTAAATATGTTAAAAAATGGCACACCATTCCCTACTCTTTGTCACATCATACACATTTCTTACATGTTGTGTCTATTATACTTCTTCTTTGATTGACAATGATTATTTAAAACATTTTTCATTTAAGGGTCATTATTATCCTTAATTTTTGAGATCTTCTCCATCCAGTGATTATTCACTTGAGCTTTTTCTTTTTCTCTATCCCATGATGAATCTTTTCACTAATTTGAAATTACTTAAAGTACATTATATTGGGGCAATACAAGATTCACTGCTCAGTAAAGATACAAACACTATTTACTATCTAATGATTAATTACTTTCGTATAAGGTTATAAACCTTCTCTTTTTTTTCCCCACTGAATTGAATTGGTCCTGTCAATATTTTTACAATTGGAAAATACTTACTAGTATAAGGCTGCCACGTTGCCAGGACAGTGTTTTTTGGTGAAAACTCAAGGCAAACTGCCTTTGGGAGGTCGAAGGAGTGCAGCAATCCCTTGTTAGTGACATTGATAACATTTATTCTGGTTTCAAAAGAAATTACTTCAGCAATGAAATACTGTTTTAAAATAGCCAGCACTATCCAAAACATTCATGCCTCCTCTCAAATACAGATTGCTATAAAGTGGTCATTTTCATAAAAATCAATTTTCAGTTAATTATAGAAAATATCCAATAAACACCTTAACAACAACAAAAACTAAGTGTACCTTTTACCAAAATGCCCCTATATAAGGTTGGTATTAGGAAATACAGACTTAGCAGAAGTATATAATAGATGATTCCATTTTTAGCTGAAAAGAAAACAACAGGCCTTTAAGTGGACACAGAACTAACCTACAGATAAGCTGAGGTATATCAAACCAAGGGAAAACAGAGGTGCTAAACCAAAAGTATATTTTTTAATTTGACTAAATGGAAGTTGTAGCAGCCGTAAAATCAAGGAGACTTTTGCTGTCTCAGAACAGCAAAATCTTAAAATCTCAGAAGTAATCTCCAAAAGATAAGACTTACTATGATATGATAATGATAAAAATTATAATAATTGTGTAATAAAAGCAGTTCCATTTTTTGGATGCTTTCTGTGAACCATGTTCTGATCTAACCACTTTATGTACAAACGTTTTCACATTTAATCCTCACAGAGACTTACAAGATAGGTATTATCATCTCTATTTTACAAATGGTAAAAGTGAGGCTTAGAAAAATAAATGATTTGATGGTTTCTCCAAGATCATACTACTGATAAATACCAGAGTCAAGTTTTAAAACCAGTTTGGCTTGACTTATCTTATGTACTCTTTGGGGTAAAAAAAAAAAAAAAAAAAAGATACTCCATCTTACTTTAGAAATTGCTTAAAGTTACTTTGGCCTACTCAAGTTTGTGCCACTGGTTTAGGATAAGCAGAAATTGGTAAAAGATTTCCATTACAGAAAGGTTACTGCATACTGTTTAAACACACACACACACACACACACACACATACACACACACAAATACACAGGATTCTTTACAAGTTACTATAAATTACAAATTTTAGAATTACATGAAACTTTTTTTGTTGTTGTTGATAGCTTTTAATAGCTATTCTTAGTTTAATAAAGAGTATTTATTTATACTAAAAAACCCCAGATATTTAAGGAAAAATCAGTTATAGTTTCTGATTAATTAACTATGACCTCAGCAAAGACCACAATCAATACACTACATCTGTTTCTCTTGGCCCCAGGAACATTATATGTTGTTGGGGCCACAGCACTTTAAGGAAGTAAATGCTAGAACCAGGGATAGAAAATATCTATTAAAAAGATGGACATAACAAATGGGCACATATTAAAAGGGTTCAAAGTTGAATCCAATAGAAAGCCAATGGGGATATGAAATATATAAAATAATTGTGAAGGTGAAAACAGACTTATTCAACCAACTCTAAGCTAGTAGAATAAGGGATACCTCAAAAAGATAATAGACAATGAGAGGAAGTATGGTATGTCCCATTAGAGTTGAGAGTAAATTTCTATTAACTCATTACTCATAAACTAAAATATAGATTTTAAAAAATAAAACTCAAACACTGACAATAGGTTACACCAAAAATAAGAAAATTTGAGAGTACATTCTTTGAGACTGACATTAAGACTGTCTGTTAACATTGTGGATAAGGCCCAATATGATTGTATTCTTTTTTTTTTTTTAAAGACTGCATTCATTCTTTGAGAGAGGGAGAGCGAACAGGGGAGGGAGGAGAGGGAGAGGGACAAGCACACTCTGCGTCACGTGCAGACCCCAACACGGGGCTTGATCCCAGGACCCTGAGATGACTTGAGCCAAAATCAAGAGCCAAATGCTCAACTGACTGACCCACCCAGGCACCCCCAATATGATTATATTCTTAATAATTTATGAGTAGTGGTGTACTGGCTGGATTCAATCACTTAAAAAAATAATGAAGTGATTAACATTTTTAATTACAATAACTAATTCTGCCAGCTACTCATAGTCATAAAAAGTGAATCATCTAAAAAAAAGTGAGGGGCGCCTGTGTGGCTCAGTCACTTAAGCGTCAGCCTTCGGCTCAGGTCATGATCCCAGAGTCCTGGGATCGAGCCCCGCATCGGACTCCCTGCTCAGTAGGAAGCCTGCTTCTCCCTGTTCCACTCCCCCTGCTTGTGTTCCCTCTCTTGCTGTGTCTCTCTCTGTCAAATAAATAAATAAAATCTTAAAAAGAAAGAAAGAAAGAAAAGTGAATCATCTAATTCAACACAATCTTTTTAGCATTAATTTTTAAAAATCATGTGTTTAATCCAATCTGACTTCAGAATCCATCACCACTATGTAAGAAACAACATTTAAAATGTACTTTTCATACAAATGCATACATTTTCTCCTTTTTAAAAAACCTAAGGTAGGGACACCTGGGTGGCTTAGTCGGTTAAGCATCTGCCTTCGGCTCAGGTCATGATCCCAGGGTCCTGGGATCGAGCCCCACATCGGGCTCTCTGCTCAGCAGAAAGTCTGCTTACCCCTCTCCCACTCCCCCTGCTTGTGTTCCCTCTCTTGCTGTCTCTCTCAAATAAATAAATAAATAAAATCTTTTTAAAAAATCTAAAAAAGAAAAAACAAAAACCCTAAGGTATTACATCTGGTTAACAACAACAAAAATAACTTTAAATCAAGCAACAAATATTTAGGCATTTTCCTGGTTCTTTGAACTGAAATGTTGTAGTGACTATGGAAAAATTAAGAGTGATTTTCTTAGCAAAATTATGAGTATTTAATCAGAACTTTTTCTTTTGCAAAACCAATTTTGTAATCTGATTATTTTATATAATACAGACTATACTAATATACTTTTGAATAATTTATAAAATACTAAAATGACATACTTTCATATATAATAAACTCATAGAAATAATTGTAGACAGTTGTTACTAATTTAATAGCAAAGATATACGTATCTAAGTCTAAGGTAAGCAAGCAAAGAGAATTACTCTCTAAGTGTTAGTACAGAACTTAAGAAACCCTAACCACTAACTAGAGCACTATTTAAAACTTCTCAGCTTCTCCAGCATTAAATTAATTGCCCCTTTTCATATATTACTTTTTAATCCTAAGAAACAAGGTAAGTCAAGTCATGGCACATAAATAGAAGCTAATAACTTTAGAGTTCTATGGGAGTTGTGTCGGAGATAATACCTAAGTACATCATGACATTAAAAGATGGACTTTATTAACGACACCCAAACACATGTAATTCAAATAATGCCACTTATGTTTTACACTGATGATACACACATAAAATATGTTATATAAAGAAATACTAACTTTTCTCCGTTGCCCCAGGCAAACAAGGTGCCATCCTTACTAAAGGTATAGACTTTGCAATTTTTCCCAGATTCCCTGAAAATGACAAGAAAGAAAGTTTAATAAGCATTAATACTTTTCAAAAAACTGTGATTAAAAATTTACACTTATTACTAATTTAATGATTATGAACTTACATAAATTTAAGAATTCCAAAATGCTTTAGTCTACCAAATGCCTTATCTCTTACAATGCAGTGCCAACAACCACTGTAAAGTAAGGTGGAAATTGATCAACAGATCAATCTTAAGAAGAAAACGGAGCCCTTTTGGGTGAATAACTAGTTTGTATGAAAACTCAAAAATGTAAGTGAACGTGGAAGTCACTAACTGTCAGGCCTAACCTTGAGAGGGCTGAAGGATTTCAATGTGGAGACTTTGTGAGGAATTCTCCAGATCACCTGCATAACAACATAACTGGATAGAATATCCTCAAGTCGCCAAGAAGTGCCCCTGGATTTGAAGGACAAAGATCTTCCATCAGTTTCTGATGTATAGAGACAGGAAGTGTAACAACAATAAGAGGATCTTCACACTAAATAAGTGTGGACGTCAGATTCTCTATAAAAACAGACCTAGGAAATCAGACTTCTTGGCAATATTCTATCCAGTGATCAAAACTTTGGGGCGCCTGGGTGGCTCAGTCATTAAGCGTCTGCCTTCGGCTCAGGTCATGATCTCTGGGTCCCAGGATCAAGCCCCGCATCGGGCTCCCTGCTCAGCGAGAAGCCTGCTTCTCCCTCTCCCACTTCCCCTGCTTGTGTTCCCTCTCTCATTGTGTCTCTCTCTGTCAAATAAATAAATAAAATCTTAAAAAAAACCCCACAAAACTCTTAAGTACTCTATCTCTCAACTGGAGATGGCTACTAGGAGTACATCTCCCAGTGCTAAGGAACACACAAACAGAAATGTGTATGTGGGCACATGTAGAAGTCCACAGCCATTTGAATTATTAAATAACAAGCACTGAGAACTGACAGTACATCCCCCTTAAACTGGATACTATATTTACATTATTAATTCATCTGAAGATGACACTCGTGTTTCTGCAATCACATAATAATGGTAGTTTAGCCTCAGCTTGTAGTTACTGACCCATTTTTTGTCCTCTTCTCACATAAACAACTATCACCAAGAGGTCCTCCATTCTACACTTGTGCTGCAACTTATTTCATTTAATACCCAATCCTTGGATACCCAGGTTTTTAAAAGCTCCCCATGTCATTCTAGCATGCAGCCAAATTTGAGAACCACTCATCTAAAAGCTTGACTAGAATCAGGTTGTTTTTTATTTCAACCTGCATAGAAGGTAAGTGTCACGGAGTTCCCATTACTACCCACCAGGAGATACGTGCTGTCTCCTCGTTCTACTCTTAGTGATGCTGAGACTGTCCTGGACTCATTATGTGTGTGCCTCCTCAGATTCACCTTACCTTTCCTGCTTCCAGGCCTCAGTTATTCAATGAAGAGACCTGGCCACCTCATCTCCTAACACCACTGGTTGTCTCAGACTCTCTAGGAGTGAGGGCCGCATTTTAGCAGGGCTTCCACTACGCCTATTGCAGCAGCAGGAAGAGGAGCTCCGACACTCAAACTCAACCTGAATAGACCAAAAGAGGCTCTGGCTGCAGATAACATTTCTTATGCTTCCTCTCCACAACTGAATGTTCTGAGGCACTGTGGTGCCTTATAGCCTCTCCAGAGACATTTTGCATCACCAAGCAGCCTGGCTATATTTTGTGCATTTGTGGTCAGCTCAGTGCACCTCACATTATATTTGCTTTCACTTCTTCCTTGACTTATTCCCTTCTCTTGGTTCCACCACCCCCCACCCACATTCCTGCTGCCTTGGGATTATACGCCCCAGTGAAGTGCATGCAGCACAAAAGCTTTGACACAGACTTGTTTACTAGAGCAGTGCTTTTCAAATATCAATATGCATACAGATCACCTGAGGATCTGGTTAAAACACAGATTCTGATTCAGTAAGCTGGATCAGGGACTGAGATGTTATATTTCTGCACTGGCTCAAGGTGAAGCCAATATAATATAGCTGTTCTTGAGCTCATACTTCCTGTATCATGGTTCTAGAGAACTGGGGTCTAGTAAAAAACTGGGCAATAGATTCAGGTGATGTCAGCCTGATTATAAAGTTCCCCACCGATAGTTCATCTAACAGTTTCAGCATCTTTTGATGATCATTTGCCCAGATCAATAGTTCTGAAAGCAGGCTCCCCAGACTTAGAGCTTTGGCATTACTGGGGAACTTGTTAAAAATTCCAATTCTTGGGCCCCACCCCAGATCCAATGAATCAGAAAATCTGGGGAGGGAGCAGCAATCTGTGCTTTAACAAGCTCTTCAGAGAGTTCTGATGCATGTTAAAGTTTGAGAACCACTGACAGATGATTTCTTTAAGATTACAATGATCATCTAATCCCATCATTCCTTTTGTATTAACTGGAATTCTCCTATAAGTAAGTTTTCCTCATCAATAATTTGTTTACTCTGAAAAACTGTTTGTACGGGAAAGGCAAAATAAATGCTTGACTCCTTCTCTTGATTTATCAGTTTTCAAAGTAATGAGCGAGGACCCCATCAACCTCCAATGCTGACCAATAAAGATCTGGAGAGAGAGGAATCTTGGGTAGAGTGTTTATATCCTTGAATGTCTTAATCCTTTCAGTCATGATTCTTTCCAATTCTCAAAGTGCCCCATCTTAAGTTAGTGAGAACCCCCTAAAGTTGACTCCTGTGACCCTTTAACAAAGCCCTGTTAGTCTTTTATAGCTTCCTTGCTTTCTGGCCCAAGACGTCTCTAGCTCAATTCTTGTATCTTCTTTCTAGACCTGCAGTCAGTCACTTCTGCAAGGAACTAGTTCCTGTTAGTAAAGAATGATGTTTAAAGATCACAATCTGGGGCGCCTGGGTGGCTCAGTTGGTTAAGCGACTGCCTTCGGCTCAGGTCATGATCCTGGAGTCCCTGGATCGAGTCCCGCATCGGGCTCCCTGCTCGGCAGGGAGTCTGCTTCTCCCTCTGACCCTCCCCCTCTCATGCTCTCTCTCTCTCTCTCTCTCATTCTCTCTCTCAAATAAATAAATAAATAAATCTTTAAAAAAAAAAAAAAAAAAAAAATATCTTTAAAAAAAAAAAAAAAAGATCACAATCTGTGAGGCAGGGGTATTCACTGCTACTAGCTTATCACTGCTTCTCAACCTTTTTCAGCGGACAGAACTAGAAAATACAAATGTTTTTATGAAAAGAAATCATGAGTTCATATCGATATATGCGTCTATCCTTTCATTCTTAATGCTGAAAAATCTTGGTTTCTAATGATGTTAATATATTTGTTTTATCATACAATGGATTTAAAATGACAATTATCAATTTTCACTGATAAGTGTTACCAATAAAATGACTGAATGCATTTCAGAATTTTGCATGTCATCATACGGTTATGCCACCAACTTAATACTTTTATTATAATTTTCTGTTTACCCATTCATTGTTTCTTTTTAGAAAAAAATTTATCTGTATCTATCTAGTTATATATATATTTTCTATTTCCTTCCTTTCCTCTATCTTTTTCATTGTCCGATTTCATGACGACTATAGGCAGTGGTTTGGCTACCACATTTGCAAGTTTTTCTTCATCCCCCAAGATAAGATTCTTCGAAGATTAAGGCTTGAACTCAAATATACTAAGGTCTACACTTTTTCTTTTAAACATGCTGAAGCTATTATTTTCAAATCTAAAGATCAATCATTTTTCTTGATAAAGAATATGCATTCTTTCCGTCTTCTGTTAATATTATGTAACACACCCCAAGAAACCAGCCTATCCTTTCTTGTTCAGAATATAACACCAAAAATAATTTAGGATGTATTATACAGTTCCCTATTACATCAGTCAACAATATAAACCATACCTTGAAAACAAAGTGCTTTCTGTAAAATGTGGTGGTCCATTTACCATGTACAGTCCTTCTGATCCTCGGACTAAAGAAACAAAGTGGAAAGAACCACCTTTAGTTTGTTAATAAATACTCAGTAATCACAAATATTTTTAAAAACAAAAAGCTTTCAGGGGTGCTTGGGTGGCTCAGCTGGTTAAGCGTCTGCCTTTGGTTCAGGTCATGATCCCAAGGTCCTGGGATCAAGTGCTGCATCGGGCTCCCTCCTCAGCAGGGAGCCTGCTTCTCCTGCCCCTACCCCCACCCGCTCATGCACTATCACTCTTTCTCTCTCTCTCAAATAAATAAAATCTTAAAAAGAAAAAGCTTTCAAAGTATCAATGAAATTACTAAACATTTCATAGAACTACAGAATGTTAGCATTAAATGAGTACATTTTTCATTAAATAAATAAGAGTGCATTTTTCTTAACCCTATTGCATGAAATCATGCAACTGCTGGGAAATTAATACATAATGCAATGGAATGAATGTTTATGTCCCCCCCCCCACCCCATCCCCACCCAATTCTCATGTTGAAACCCTAATCCCAATGTGATGGTATTTGGAATTGGGGCCTTTTGGAAGTAATTTGATCATAAGGGTAGAGACCTTATGAATGGGATTAGTGCCCTTCTAAGAAGAGCCCCAGAGAGCTAGCTAGCTCTCTTTCTGCCATATAAGGATACAATAAAAAGTTGGCAGTCTGCAACCTGGAAGAAGAGGAAATATTAGAAAACAGGGTGGCTGTGTGCTTTATACAAAAAAAATAACAGGAAAATACGGAATATATCCAAAGTTCTTAAAAAATGTAAGGCATTAGTAATATATTTACAATTTCTCAAACTAAGAGAACAAGTAGGATGAGATACATTCATTTACTAAGTTCCAAATAACAGTAATACCCTAAAAAATAAAGTGGGAACAGAGTTCAAGATTAAGCAAAACCATTGATAGAATTAATTATATATATTTATATTTTTTTTAAAGATTATTTATTTATTTGACAGAGAGCGAGCACAAGCAGGGAGAGCGGCAGGCAGAGGAAGAGGGAGAAGCAGGCTCCTCACTGAGCGGGGAGCCTGATGTGGGGCTCCATCCCAGGACCCTGGGATCATGACCTGAGCCAAAGGCAGACGCTTAATGACTGAGCCACTCAGGCGCCCCAGATTACTTATATATTTTTAAATGGCTGAATTAGAAGTTTCTAAAACTGAATCAAAAAAAATGATTTGTTCATTTGAAAAAAGCTTACTGAGTAAAAAATAAAAACTACCTCCCAGACCCTATGTTGAGTACTGGAGATACAATAGGGAGGAAAATCAGTCTTGTCCTGACCTCATTAATCACATAATTAGTCAAATACATGGAATTCTGTAAGTGTGCTTAGTGCTACAAAATAAAGATCTATGGGGCCAATCCAGTGAATAGGGAGTTTTGATCTAAAAATGGAAGATTAGGGAAAGTGCCATTGAGTACAGGATTTGTGTACTGAGATCTGGAGGATGGGTACAGTTAACAAGCAAAGAGAACAGGAACAAGTGCAAAAATTCCATGGCAAGAGAGATGAGAGAGCATCAGAGGCCTTTATGGAAGTAACTGGAGGTGGCCGAAGTCAGGCAACGTTGGTCTGTGGCCTAAGGTGGGAAACTTCAAAAGGGTTTTAGGTGAAGTTCTAGAACCAGATTTGCATTTTGAAAAGGTCAATCTGGTCCAGTGTAGAGAATAAACTGGAAGAGATTAAGAGTGGATAAGACTATTCAAGACAGTTCTGCAGTGGTCCCACAGGAGAGTATGGAAACTTGGACTGATGGGGGGCAGGGGAAATGGTGAATGAGTGTTCAGTATTTAGGAGATAAAACTGGCAGAACTTGTTGATGAGTTACTATTTTATCAGCTAAAATTCTTGCTAGCCACAAAAGTTTAAGTGCTGAATAGAAGAAAAACTTATACTAAAGTTCATGGTTATATTTTGATTTGCTTCCTTTTCTGCCAACTGTTCACAAATCTTCTACTCTTCCCTTTACTGAGAAAGCAGCAGAACTGACAAATAGGGGCCGCTCTTGGCTCCATTTCCCTTCTCAAGGGACAGTTCTCATAATACTGATTTTCTATCTGAGAATTAACTAGCTCAATTTTCAGATATTGAAAGTAATATAACTTACAGTCCCAAAGTAAGTAATTTAAAGTTAGAAAGTTATTAAGGAAAAGAACCACTGATGAACAAGACAAAAATCTATGCCCTCATGGAGCTTCCATTCTAGTGGAGGGACGGAAGATAAACACATAACTAAATGATGAGTTTCTTGTTAGATATCCGCAAGTACACAAGTCAATACCATGTTTCCTCACATGCAGAGCACGAGACTGAACTGTCAAACTGTTACAGGTCATTTGGCCTTGAAAAGAATGAAGCCTAGCAAAGTGTTCTGCATATATCAAGATCTAAACTCCTAACACTACATGGCTTACAAGGCTCTATTTGATCTGGTCCCTGCACAGCTCTATGTCTAGGCATTAATGAATCCATAACTGCACTCAAGGCAATAATTTCAAAGGAGCTCAGTCCATTGCTATGTCTTGAATGAAACACTGAAGTTATCTATTTTAAGAATCTCTAATGACATTAGAAAACATTTTGTGCCAAAAAATGTTTTCCTACAAGATTTTAAAACTATGAACTATAATTCTCTAGCATCAAAATTCTCAACTGTTTTTCAGTTTTTTGGCTAAGATCAAGCATAACATCAAAATTCTCTTACTACACAGGCAAAACAGTGCTATTTCTCATCACCAAATCATTTGCTGTAATATCATGTACGACACATTAGCATTTAGAACAGGCCATTCATTTCTTAATACTATAATAATGGTTTTCACAAACATTTATTTGAGAGATTAATAAAAAGTGAACTTACCAAAGTAGGGATTTTAGTTACCAGATTACACTTTATTACTAGGTTACATAAAATTGTGTCAGCCTAATGAGGTCCCTCCCACAAGCTGCTATTGCAATTTAACACATTAAGGGCTCTCTTACAGAATTTATATACAGGCCTAGGAAAATAAAACAGCATTTCATCAGTGAAGCCCCAATGAAGCTGCAGTGTAATTAGAAAATGTGCCATAAGATGATGTAATCAAGCCACATTCTGTTGTCTTAACTGTTGGCCCTGAGAACATATGCCTAAAGTGACTGGCAAAAAAGAAAAAACAAGCTTGGGCGCTTGGGTGGCTCAGTTGGTTAAGCAACTGGCTTCGGCTCAGGTCATGATCCTGGAGTCCCAGGATCCAGTCAGCATCAGGCTCCCTGCTCAGCAGGGAGTCTGCTTCTCCCTCTGACCCTCCTCCTTCTCATGCTCTCTCTCTCATTCTCTCTCAAATAAATAAAATCTTTAAAAAAAACAAGACAAAACAAGCTTTATCGAACTGATCTCAGCTTCTTGTGTTCTCATGAACTTGTAACTAGTGACCTTGGTCCTCTATATTTGTTCATTTTGCTGTTATCACCAACCACAATGTTTACTTGAGGTGAAATTCAAAGTCTTTGTACATTATACTGCTGACTCTTGAACAACACAGGGGTTAGGGGTGCTGAATCCTGTGCAACCGGAAATGCGTGAATAACGTGACTCCCCCAAACATTTAACTACTAATAGCCTACAGCTGACCAGAAGCTGTATCGATAACATAAATGGTCAACACATATTTTGTATATGTATTATATATTATATTCTTACAATTAGCTACAGAAAAGAGTTATTAAGAAAATCACAAGGAAAACACATTTACAGTGTTGTACTGTATTTATTTAAAAAAAAAACGTGTAAGTGGACCTGCGTATTTCAAACCCATGTTGTTCAAGGGTCAACTGGACTAAAGTGGCAGCTATACTGCAGAACCCACGAAGGTAGCCTTCTGACCACAGCAGTGGGAACTTTCAGACTATTCAGGGCAACCAGCACAAGGTTGTCCTTTTCTAAAATTTCTAGTTCATACCTACATACCAAACTAAGACAGGTGGAAAACTCCAAAGGATCTACTATAGACTGTTTACCACCCCCCTCATTCATATGTTGAAACTTAATCCCTAATGTGATGGTATTTGAAGATAGGCCTTTGGGAGGTAATTAGATCAGGAAAGCAGAGCCCTCAGGAATGGGATTAGCACCTTTATGAAAGAGATTCCAGGAAGCTCCCTTGCCCCTCTGCCCTATGAAGACACAGCAGACAATGGTGTCTTTGAACAGGAAGCAGGCCCCCACCAGACACCAAATCTGCCAGTACCTTGAAGTAGACTTTCCAAGACTCCAGAAGTATGGGAAATAAATGTTGTTTAAGCCACCCACTCAATGATATTTTTGTTACTGGAGACTGAATGGACTAAAACAGAACAGGAGTGAGGAATGAAAACTACTTAACCCACACTCTTTCATACAGATTGTTAACTCAAAATCTTAAAAGGCAACACTTGACAGAAAAGTCAGTGTGAAGTGTCACTCTTGAGTGTCACTCAAGTAGCATTCAATCTCATGTGGTTCTCACTTCCTGGTTTTAGTGTGTTTCTGGAGAAGCAAAATCTTGGATCAAATTGATCAACTGCTTTTCAACATGCACATGTTCACATTCTAAATAAAGAACAGTTTTAAAACAAAAATCCAAAAGTTGTATGTTCTGATTCCATTTATATAACATGCTTGAAATGACAAAATTATTGAGGACAGATCAGTGGCCGCCCATGGTTAGAGTAGGAAGGAGGGTCTGACTATAAAAGGGAAGCATCTTTTTCTTCTTTTCTGAGAGAGAGAGCGCATGCGCACATACAGTGGGGGATGGGGTGGGGTGGGTGCAGAGAGAGAATCTTAAGGAGGCTCCACACCCAGGGCAGAGCCTGACACAGGGCTTGACCTCACCACCCTGAGATCATGACCTGAGCCGAAATCAAGAGTTGGACGCTTAACTGGATGAGCCACCCAGGCACCCCAGGGTAGCACCTTCTTTGTGATGATGGAGCAGTTCTATATTCTGACAATGGTGGTTACATGAATCTACATACGTGATAAAATTTCATAGTACCATATACACACGCAAACTGGTGAAATCCAAACAAGGATTACAGTTCAGTAAATACTACAGTACAAGTATCAATTTCCTAGTTTTAATAATGTACTATGGTTATATATTATCATTGGAGAAAGCTAAGTGAAGGGTACATAGGAAACTCCCTTTATTGTTTTTGCAACTTCTTATAAGTCTTAAATTGTATCAAAATATAAGCCTTTTTTTTTTCTTTTTAAAGACTTTATTTATTTGACAGAGAGAAAGAGAGAGACAGCGAGAGCAGGAACACAAGCAGGGCGGGTGGGAAAGGGAGAAGCAGGCCTCCTGCCAAGCAGGGAGCCCAATGCGAGGCTCGATCCCAGGACACTGGGATCATGACCTGAGCCGAAGGCAGACACTTAACGACTGAGCCACCCAGGCACCCCTATAAGGCTTTTTTAAAAGACCATCATTGGGATGCCTGGGTGGCTCAGTCAGTTAAACGTCTGCCTTTGGCTCAGGTCATGATCCCAGGATCCTGCGATTGAGTCCCGCATTGGGGAGCCTGTTTCTCCCTTTGCCTGCGGCTCCCCCTGCTTGTGCTGCTCACTCTTGCTCCCTTGCTCTCTCTGACAAATAAGTAAATAAAATCTTAAAAAAAACAAAAAACATTTTTGATAATGATTGTTCACAATATGGCAAGAAATTAAACCAATCAAAAGTTTGGGAAAAAGTTTCTTTTTTTTTTTTTATTTAAAGATTTTATTTATTTGAGAGAGACACACAGAGGGAGACTGAGAGGGAAAAGAAGACTGCCCGCTGAGCAGGGAGCCCGACACGGGGCTTGATCCCAGGACCCTGAGAGTATGACCCAAGCCGAAAGCAGATGCTTAATAAACTGAGCCACTCAAGCGTCCCTGGAAAAAAATTTTTCAACATTTCTCAAGAATAGATTTGCTTGGGAATACCGAACAAAAGTGCTTCATTAAAATAAAAAATTGAATAAATCAAGATTTTTGTACTAAGGTAAAAACGAAGTCCATGAGACAAAAGTATAAACCAGAGCTACTTTAAAACTGGTGATACTGTTGGTTATATTCTTTATAACAGATATGTCTATTTTACGGGAACTAATTATCAATTGAATTCATCATAAAAATCATACTGAGTCACTAGTCTTGTTCATACATATAAATCACTATTTAAAGCAAATATTTTACTTCACATCTCCTTACACAGAAGCATAACTATGAAAAAGTGCTGTAAGACATTTTGGAACCACTAAGATACTTCACTGGATTTAATCAGTTTGAGTAACTTATACAAGAATAAGTGGATATACAAAGTGTATTAGAAGACACACAAAATCAGATTCATAACAGAACATAAACTGTATTACAAGTTAATAAAAACAAAAATAAATATGGATTCAAAAGTTCTTTTCAATAACGAAAACAATTTTTGTATATATGACTTTCTAATGAGGAATTCATTTTAATTAGAAGTATGACTGAATGTGAAACATTGAATAGAATGTAGATAGTTTAATATAGTGTACTGAGAGTTGATATGATCCCTTGTTTTTAATGATTTTCCCCTTTAATTAAAGGGGATCTGGAAACATGCTCTATTAGGAAGAAAAACCTAAAATGTGAACAGCTCTTTTCAGTAAAGCAACAAATAAATGCCAGAGTTTCACAGAGAAAAACTGTTTAAAAACAAGAATATTAAATATTGTACTTAAATAATATCTTTCTAAAAATCAGTAGCCTTTCTGGATACTCATATACCATTTATTGCTCTAGGCCTGAGTTAGTATGAGAGAACTACTAGGCTTCAACAAACGAGGGTTCTATGCCAGGGATATGGTGATCACTATAATGGGATACTTTTTCCAACCCTTACACCCAGTGCAGTACCTATCAATGTAGGACAATGACTCCATTTTGAATAAATTATCTCAATGGCCTCAACCAGGCAAGCTAATTAGAAATATGGGTTTCACGTAAGGGCCATTGTTTTACATGCCTGGAATCTAGGCCCCACCTTTTAGAAGACTCTAATTCTCCAAGGGAAACTATCCAAGGGTGAGAATGTAATTTGGTCCTGGTGATTTGATTAAAAATTGACTGATTCAAAGATGAGCAAGATCCAGCCAAGCCAAGCCAAGCCAAGCCAAAGACAGCTAGCATTGAGACTGGCAAAAAATGTGCTTTCCTTTGGGGCTGCTAAGCTGGTTGAATGTAAACATGGAGAATGTTAGCCTGAGAATGAATTTTGTTTTAAACATTTATTTACTTTAGAGAGAGAGGGCACACATGCAAGCAGGAAGAGTGGCAGAGGGAGAGAGGGACAGAAAGAACCCCAAGCAGATCCCCCCCAGGGTGCAGAGCCCAACTCGAGAGGCTTAATCTTGCGACCCTGACCCCAAGACCATGACCTGAGCTGAAATCGAGTCGGATGCTCAATGGATTGAGCCACCCAAGTGTGCTTTGGCTTTTTGTCATTTCCAATTAAAAGCTGTGACTAACACAATTTACTGGGCAATGTCCAAATTATTTTAAACTCCAAAATTCCATGAGTCTAAGTTTTAAAAAAAGATTTTGGAAGTAAAGGAATCTATTATTGGCTGAAATATCTATACTAACAATGTTTAAAAAATTAATCAATGCGTTCAAGTAAAAGCAAAATGGACAATGAGGTTGAATGACTGATAATAATCCTGATTCTGCCAACTGGCAATGTGAATCTCTCTGGGCCTCTATGAATATGAGAATATGAGAAATAGAATGATTAGCTAACCCTGAAGCTCTTACAAAGTCCTGGATTTTAAGCATTGTAAGAAAATTATCATTCTTAGTTAATTTGACGATAAATGATTATCCTTCATTAATTTATTCCTCCATCAAACATTTAGAGTGTCTATTGTTTAACATGCACTGTAACTGGTACTGAGAAGACAGGGACGAGTAAAACTCTGCCCCCGCCACCAAGGAGTTCACGGTCTAGCAAGGCAGAAAAGCACCTAAACAATCAGATAATTAACCTACGTGAAAAAGGAAAAAAAAAAATTCAAGTATATATGAAGTACAAAAATAGCCTGGGACTGACTGATCATCTGGGAAGAGTGAAGAAAAGCTTCAAAAAGCAATGATGTCTGAAATGAATTTTAAACGATGAAAAGAAGTAAGCCAAATTAAGAGGAACAGGATAGTCCTAGACTGAAGTAGATTTTTCGGGGGTTTTAAAAAGAGTTCAAAACTGACGGGGGAAAAAAGGGGGGGGGGGGGGCAAGGAAATGCAAAGAGCTTTTCACAGATTATGAAGGATTTCACATGCTATGCTAAACAGGATGGAATTTACTCTGTAAGCATTGAGACGACCCTGTAAGGATTTTTTTTTTAACGTGAGAAAATTTATCAGATAATTTTAATGTACTATTTTTTATAAGAGTTCAAATAAGCATTTAGTATTCCAAAATTGTGAATAACATACTAGTTATCTTTATGAAGCCAGAGAAAAAAATTCATTTAGTTATGTAATTATGCCTTTTAAACTGTAATGTGCCTGGCATAATCATCTAACAAGTTATAGTCAGTATTTGATAAATATCTGATGAAGGAACTGTGGTACCCAGATTAATATGAGAGGAAGTGGGGTTTAACAATAAAGATTTTAAAAAGCAGAACGGGAAAAAGTGCAAAAGTTTTTTAAGGATCCTTTCAAGTCTCCAGGGACATAACCCCCTTCCTCAAAAGTAGACAACCTTGGGGCGCCTGGGTGGCTCAGTCGTTAAGTGTCTGCCTTCGGCTCAGGTCATGATCCCAGGGTCCTGGGATCGAGCCCTGCATTGGGCTCCCTGCTCCGCGGGAAGCCTGCTTCTCCCTCTCCCACTCCCGCTGCTTGTGTTCCCTCTCTCGCTGTGTGTCTCTCTCTCTGTCAAATAAATAAATAAAATCTTAAAAAAAAAAAGACAACCTTTTTGTTAATGACTTTTTCCCTTCTATATAAGCTATTCGTGACTTTAAAAAGGCCTCTATTCTTTGCTCTCCCAACTCCCCTCTCTTTATTTGATACTGATAAGAGAATCCCAGCCGTTACCGTAGTCCAGTCTTCCCGGACACAGTCCAAGACTAATTATCTTTTCCAAAATTATAAACTCTGCCTCCGCTTCAAAATCTCAGGAATCCCCTCATGTTCAAATTCGAAAATGCTCATAACCATTTCAATATCAGACGTTGCTAGATCATTTCTATAATGCCCACTGCTACAACCCCAGAGCACACTTGCATCACTTTAAATCTACACTACCACAGCTCTACTCTCTCTATTCGGCGCTACGAATCTCATTAAAGCGAGGAGCACAGAATTTGGTATATATATATTTACATATATATATATAATCAGGTGTATTTAATATGTGTGCTCATTCTAGGGACTTAGTTATTTATATTTGTTCCTTATTAGAGAAATAAATGATTTCTCACTGTCAACAAGGTCACCAGATAAGGGTTCGTATAAAACCAGTGTTGTACACCCGGGGTAACAAATTCAACTTGCACTTTCTGATCCTATCTCCCTTCCTCAATTCCAGTGGAACCTAAAGCGACAGGGAGGAATGATGGATGGGCCAAAAGGGAGGGGAACGCTGGAGCCCAGAGGCGGGGGCCTCACTTCCGATTGCCACGCTACACCAAGAAACCCAAAAGGCCCTCTAGCTCTTCCACAACTCACAAAGAAAGGTGGATAAAACACCAGTGCTTCTCGGGTTATCCCCAAGAGCAAAGACACAAAAAGAAACTGCTCTGAAAAACAATCCCTTGCTCGTTCAGGACTCACCTGTCAGGAGCGGCGTGGACGGCGCCATCTTGTCCCGGAAAAAGAAACCCATGCGCTTGGGTCAGAGTTCACGAGAGCCAAACCCGGCCCCTACACGTCTCCTCAGGCGTGGAAACCGCGCATAGCTGTTTCCGGTATCAAAAGCCTCGGGGCCAATTCACTTCCGGTTGGAGAGAGCAGCGGCAAAGGAGCCCGAACGCGCACGCGCAGCTCCGGGGCAACACTTTAAAGAGCGTCGCGGGGCTGGACGAGGGCCCGTGCGCCCGCCTTCGTCCTCCCTCTCCGTCTGCTTCAGCAGGCGGAGCCCGCACTTCCGCGGGGCGGAGCCCGTCCAGTGCTGACGTTGGCAGCCGAACCCGAAGTAGTTCGAGGCTACGGACAGCGCTGCCCGGTGGTTGCGTTGCATTTCCTTCCTCTTTCACTCCACGCTCCCGGCGGCGGCCAGAGCGGCGGTGCAAGACTATCCCGGCGGCCTGCTGTCGTCCCGCGCGCCCGCCTCTCGGCCGGCCAGTCCGGCGTCGTCAGTCGGCGCCCCGCGCCCGGCTAGCGCTCGTCTAGCCCAGGCCCAGCGGCCGGAGCTAGCGCCCCGCCTGAGAGCCTCCAAGCTCCGGCGGCGCAGGCACCAGGAGCAGAGCGTCGCGGCGGCCCAAGGAGAGGCGAGCGAGCGCGTCCAAGGGGTGGCTGGGGCAGGTGGTGGCGCCGCGAAGATGGTCGCCAAGCAGCGAATCCGTATGGCCAACGAGAAGCACAGCAAGAACATCACCCAGCGCGGCAACGTCGCCAAGACCTCGGTAAGGAATGAGCAGGCGCCCCTCGGTCCGGCAGCCCGGGCTCAGGCCTGGGTCGTAGGGCCGCGTCGAGTTCTCCCCGAGACCCGAGGCTAGCGGACCAAGGCCGCAAGCTGGACGCTAAGTTGGCGGGGCAGGCTGGGGGGAGGGGGTTCGGGAAGGTGGGTGCTGGAGCTTGGCGGTTCGGGAACAGAGAGGAAACCTGTGAGGTGAGAGGACCCGGCCACCTGACCCAAGGTGTAGGCTGCAGGAGCCCGGGGTCGGAGCGGGGTTTTGCATTTGAAAAGGGAATTTTCATTTTTGCAGAGAAATGCTCCCGAAGAGAAGGCGTCTGTAGGACCCTGGTTATTGGCTCTCTTCATTTTTGTTGTTTGTGGTTCTGGTAAGTGTTTTGGGGCTACCATTGGGTAAGGGCGTTGGATGTAGGGCTTGGGATGACGTGGTGACCCATCAGTGGTGAATCCTACCAGCGTAGTTCTCAACTCACCTGCCGGGAGCCCCACAAAAGTCACTTTCATCTGAACCGAATTGCTTGTCCCACATATGCACAGAGGGTGGTGCTCCAGAAACTTCTCACAGCTTGATCTGTGCTCACAGGAGATCAGAAAAGGAGGTCAGGTCCTTAGTAATGATCAAGTTGGAAGAAATTTAGACCAAAACAAAAAACCCTTACGGAATGAGAATTCAGAATGTTTTGCAGCCTCATTATCGATACATTTGCAAAAAAAGCTTAGGAACATGATGTATGTATGGACGTTGAACTTAATTTAACGTGTCCCCGAAACTAATGTCTTTATGTCAAAATTGGGTATATTTTATAGAGTAAAGCTCTTGCAAAGAATTGATTCTTTATAAAGGAAACGGACCTGATTGGCAACTTAATGTATGAGATAAATGTTTTTAGATTAATTAAAGAAACGTTTGCCATATGGTAGGAAAAATAAGTTAGTAGATTAGCCTGCTGTTAAATTAATAGATTGTTGCCTCTGCATATTACAGAATACCTTTCCTCTCTTCATTTATTATCTTAATATGCAGGTTGTTGATATTGAAGTACATGTTTCTGTTTTTTACATTCTGACATTCTAAAGTTACTGAGGTTTCTCTTAAACATTTCACTTTGCCTGCCTCCTAAACTTACTAGTTAGCAGCTTTCTTGATAAATGGCCAAGAGCCAAGCAATTTATATAACCTAAAGATTATCAAATTTCAGCTTTGTGAGAATGAGGAAACCTGGTTATATTACAGGCCAGGCCTTAGAAGGACACTTAATATTTTGGGGATAAATCAAAATAATTCTATGCTAGAAAAACCTCTTTGCTTTGGCACTTTAAGTTCTTTCTAAAATGATTGCGTATTGTAAAATCTCTTGGACGTTTAGACATAAAATTCAGAGAAACTGAAATTTAAAAATTAATTTAGACATTGAATTGTTAGAGTAGGCTTGTCTTCATTTTTTATTTCAGTGAAGTTACATAGCATTTGCAGGTAAGTTTAAGGGTGCGCTTGGATTCTTGTGAACTACCTTAATAAGTATCAGTTGCCAGACCTATTTTATTCAAAGCATGCATACTAAAACATTTGCTCTTTCTCTTTACAGCAATTTTCCAGATTATTCAAAGTATCAGGATGGGCATGTGAAGTGACTGACCTTAAGGTGTTTCCATTCTCCTGTGAATTTTAACTTGAACTCATTCCTGATGTTTGATACCCTGGTTAAAAACAATTCAGTAAAGCATCCTGCCTCAGAATGACTTTCCATATCATCCTTCATTTGTCATTCCAAGGTTTCTTCACGAGTCATTCCAAGTTTTCTAGTCCATACCACAGTGCCTTGCAAAAGCACCACATGAATAAAGCAATAAAATTCGATTGTTAAGTTACAGTAGTGGACCCTACTTATTCAGTCAGTAAAGAGTAAATTTTTTTTAATGTGGTTATTAAAACAGTATCCAGTATAGATAATTAGATTAAGTCTATGTAGACAGGGTCTAGATTTTGTTAACCCTAATGTGTAAATGCAATTAGCTTAATTTAAAATTTGGAGTTTGGTTTTTATATAGCTAGGCACTTTATTACTGTATCTTGAATTGAAAGCACACTCCCATATAAGGTCATGTAACTGTCCTGTAATAAAGTGCTTTTAATGGAACAACTACACAGCCTAGTTTTTCCATAATCTTCAGCACCTAAATTTTTTAAAAGCTTCTAAATGCTTAATACAAAGGGAGATGCTTATAGCTACAACATCTATTTTAACAGTATTATTTCTGTTACTCTACCTTGGATTTTGCATGAGTAAATTATACTAACCTGAAATGCCATAACAAAACAACTTGATTGAGCATTTTGTAACTTAATGAGTTTCATTTTCCCTAAAAGCTACCATGGTGGAGTAAAATCAGGGAAAGTTTATGTCACCATTGATTTCACCAGAATTACTTTAATATATCAAAGGGGTCTACTGTGCTAGACAACATTTTAGGGAAAAATACTACTAAAACTGGGTGTCTCATCAGGACATACTGATGAGTCCAATGTGCCATAAGACATCTTAGCACATTAATAGCACTTTTAATACCAAAAAAGGCACATCAACTAAAAAGTTACTTAGTGTTTGGAAATAATTTTCTAGATTTATGATTAAAATTTTGTTAGGGTACTAGATACATCAGACTGAAGTGCCCTCTGGAAGTAAATGGATTTACTGATAAGGATGTCTTTATAGTCTTCCCTTTGTTGTATAATTTTATAGGTTATGATTGATCAAAGTTTCTTTTTACTAATGGTAAGGGTGAGAAGGCAGGTTTTGGGTTTTCTGGTACTGTTGAAAATTGTAAGTTTTGGCTATTTAAATACTTAGTCATAACTTGATTTAAAAAAAAAATAAAGTCTGAGAGGTGTCTCTGTATCAATGAATTGGAAAGAAAGCTGCTCGTTTGCTTTGTTAATTGCCTCAGGATATCTCTTTTAAAATAAGCTGTTTTAAAAGAACAGAAGGGAAGTCTGCTACCTAATACACAGTGTGAACCTCAGAGCTTCTGATACCCCTAAATGTAGGGGGAGAATGAGGGAGAGGAGCAGTTAAGAATGTTTAGGAATTTAACTACTCAAGAATAGGAAAGGAATCAGCCGACCTTGGACCAGCAGGTTTTTATCTGCATTGTTACCTGCCTTTCTCACCCAGGAAATCAACCCTGTACTTGTTTCCTTCTTTGAAGCCAGTGTCTTGGTTGACTAATTCTATTTTATTGTAACTTTAAAAATGAAAGTTACTGTTCTAAATTTATAGCAGGTGCCTTATTCTTTGCTTTGAGTCAAACCATTCCATATTAGAATTTCCCCTGGTTTACTTTAGATAATTGGCTTTAAGATGTTAGGGTTTGGGTTTTTTTAAATTGTACAATGTATTAATTTGACTGTTAAATTGCTATAGCTAGCAATCATTTTACATATGTAAAGTTGCATTCCCTTTGTATTTCATGTGTAATTTCCTAATTGAGAACATTTTATATTAAGGATGGATTATGCATGTTTGGGTCAATGAAAGCTATGTCTTATTTGATTTATCCTTTAAAAATAAAGTTCCCTGAATATTTGATGCCTTCTAAAAGGAAATGATTTTACAGATGTCTTACCGGAGTGTACTTTTTGTAGTTAATAGAAAATTATTTTAAAGAATGCCTAGTATTATGTTGTACTTGAGTTAAAATAAATAGTACCCAGAGACACAGATTAAAAGTTCATAACTGGGAATAAGTAGCAAGAAATACATTAAAAGCACAGTGAATTAAATACTTCCTTTCCTAGGATTTACCCTCATCTCATTATCCAAGTCTCATTCAAGGAAAAATAGTTCTTTCAAATCTCCCTTTTCCAGTCGAATTTTATGTCATCCAATGTTGAACACAGTATGATAATATTGAGGGGTTGTCTACATTATCCAATTACTCTTTGTCATTTACCTTTAACATTTCAAGGAGTTGTCAATGATTTCATTGTATCTGTTGCGTTGTATATAATGTTACTCAAAATAATTGGGCTTCCAAAATAAGGAAAGCTTTTCACTGTAACAGGATGTATTGTAATGGGCTTTGACTTACATCAAAGAAGTGTGTATCTTCAGCTGTGGGGCCACAGCTCTTCTCACTGAGGTTACTGGGGTTTTGCTGGCACAAAGGAATATCATGGAGATCTGGATTGTGTTCTTGGGAGGTTCATCATCAAAATTTTATTGCTCATAAAGCATCTGTAAAATTTAGAGCATCAAATTTTCCACTAGAAATTGTTTTGACATTTGATTTGTCATTACCTACCTTTTTAGTTTTTTAACTTACTGTTTTAGGTGCAAACCAGAACTTCCAAGAAGCAGGAGTTGGGTTCAACAGCAAATTCTGTGTCACTCCCTTAGAGAATCATTTCCTGTCAGAACTTTATCCCACTCTAGCTACTTGTACTGCTTTATCTTCAAGTTGAATTAGGACACAAATGTCCTAATTTGAAAACAGTACTAATGAGCAATAAAAGGCTAGAAGCCAAGCTGAAGGGGAAAACTCAACCGTCTGGACTTAGTTAATTCAAAGTAAATTCATGTATAGCACAGAATCCTAAAGATAGAAAGGACATGGGCAGTTTAGTCCAACTGCCCCAATTTACAGATAAAAAATTCATTTATTCAGTGAATATTGAGTTATGTGCCAGATATGGAGTTACAGCTGTGAATACAGAGTCCCAGCACTCAAGTATCTTTCAGTCCAGTAGTAGGGGAAAAGACCATAAAATGAAGACCATAATTGTGGTCAGTTATTTCAAAAGGAAAGTAAAACCAGATAAATGGTGTCCACTCTCACAGAGCTAGTTGAGGTAGAGCAGAAACTAGAACCAAGATTTCCAGACTCAACTGTACCCTAGAGAAACCGTAGGAATGATTGCAGAACGTCCACACAGAACACTTCTGTTTTCATGAACTCATTACTTCTGCTTTTAGAAAAACTCGTAATTTTCAAAATTTTTGCATGTTGCCAATTTAAAAAAAAAAAGTCCTTTATATTTAGCAGTCTGCCCTCTGGCCCATTGCAATTAAGTTTGAAAATGAATTTAAGTGACAAATTTACTATTGATATTTCCTGTACAGCACAAAAATAGATCAAATCAGTAATGTTATCCACTGTAACATATTCAAGAGTACCTTTTTAAAAAGTATTTTGTTATATAATCTTACTGTATTTTTAAAAATTTTTCATCTGTGATGTTGAAAAATCTTATAGTCTGGTAGCCAAAAAAAAAAAAAATGCAGTCATGTGCCCTCCGTAGATTCTTTTTATTATAAAATTTCAGTGAATAAATCATGTGTGACTTTTTTTCACAGTGTGAACTTCTACTTTGGGATGCAGATAGAACAAATCTGCAAATTTAAATATTTAAACTATGATTTCAGTGTCATTAAAAGCATTAGTAACAGGTTTTTCTTCTTTTCTCATTGTTTTGAAGAAGTTTGAACAAGGGGAATGAAAATAATTGATTTTAGAGCCAGAAGGAACTTTAGAAATTATCTTGATTAGCCCCTTTATTTTACATCTGAGGAAATTATGGCCTAGAGATGTGATCTTTCCCATCGCCAATGAACCAGTAGCAGAACAAGGATTAGAAAACTAGTCTTGGGGTGACCAAACTGGCTCTTTAATATGTTGAGTGCCAAGGAATTCTAATTCTTTTGGAATGTCTCCTCCCTGCCTTTTTTTTTAGATTATATATTAATCTCATGAAACCCCATAAGAGTTCTGTGAAGGTAAAATCAATATTTACTAAACTTCAGTGGCTTCCTGCTGCCATGGGGATGAAATACCTCTTTAGCTTTGATTTTTCAGGGGACTTTGCAGCATGTCCCAACCTACGTTTTCAGCTTTGTCCCCCACTGCTTCTCTCCACAGCCAAGTTAGCCCAAAAAAGTTTAACTTTTCAAATACTTTGTGCTCTAAGTGTTTTTGCTCATTTTCCCTACATTGCAATACTAATTCTTCAAAGCCTAGCTTAAATTTCACCTCTGTGAAGTCTTACCATGTCATGGGAATTAGCAACACTCTCTTTGGGATTGATGACTCTGGACCAGTTAGCATTTATTATGTTGCCATGTTTATTAGTTTTGTTTCTCAGTTTCTCAGCTAGAATATGGAATACTTAAGAACAAATGCCATATTTTTCATTCTTTTTCCATCTACTTTCACCATCCTTGAGGCTAGTATGAAACTTTTTTAAGATTTTATTTATGTATTAGCACAAGCAGGGCGGGAGGAGAGGGAGAAGCAGGCTCCCCATTGAGCAGGGAGCCTGATAATGGGGCTTCATCCCAGGACCCCAAGATCATGACCCAAGCTGAAGGCAGGCGCTTAACCAACTGAGCCATCCAAGGGCCCTGAGGCTAGCATGAAACTTTACACACATAAGGGGAGCTCAACATTTTAGATGAGTGATAAAGAGAGCACCAAATGCCCTATCATACCAGAATAATCTTTAAAGTAAGAACATGTCGGGGTGCCTGGGTGGCTCAGTCGTTAAGCGTCTGCCTTCGGCTCGGGTCATGATCTCAGGGTCCTGGGATCGAGCCCCACGTCGGGCTCCCTGCTCCGCGGGAAGCCTGCTTCTCCCTCTCCCACTCCCCCTGCTGTGTTCCCTCTCTCGCTGTGTCTCTCTCTGTCAAATAAATAATATCTTAAAAAAATAAAAATAAATAAAAAAAAATAAAGTAAGAACATGTCTTGTAAAATAATCCAACCCTGGGGCGCCTGGGTGGCTCAGTCGTTAAGTGTCTGCCTTCGGCTCAGGTCATGATCCCAGGGTCCTGGGATCGAGCCCTGCATCGGGCTCCCTGCTCGGTGGGAAGCCTGCTTCTCCCTCTCCCACTCCCCCTGCTTGTGTTCCCTCTCTCACTGTGTCTCTCTCTGTCAAATAAATAAATAAAATCTTTTAAAAAAAATAATAATAATCATCCATCCCTGATAAAACAGCCATCCCAACTACTTCCAATCTTGGCAACCTCTGCTTGATGGCTGGGCTCAGCACCATAATCCAAGTCTACCCTTGAAATGAACTCTCTCGGGATAGGCTTGATATTTTGAAATACATCAACAGTGGTATTTGTCCTTCAGGCATATTTGAGAACCGTTCATTATAAGTGTCATTGAGAAAACTATAAAAAGTACTTTATAAAGAAAGCTGACACCTCACCACACCAGTCTGTCCAGTTATAAGGGAAGAGTCCAACAACCACACTGTTAGAGCAGGTGCCTGTGGGCTGTTAGCTGCCCTCTGGCCCAGGCCCCATCCTAGAGCATAGGAAGGGACAAGGATGTCACAGGGGGGCACCTTTCTCCAAACAAGACCGCAAACCCAGATGGCTCTGTTCCTCCCAAACCAGATCCAGTCCCTGAAAGGGACAGCTTGTTCTCTTCACAAATTCCCCACTGCAAGGCTACACCACACTGACTAGCATTTATCATGTCATGTGGTTACCAAACCAGATCTCATACTTTGGGCAAAGGAAACTCTCAGGGCCCACCTGGGAAAATGCCATCCAGGTAGCCATGTGGAGCTCTGGAAAATCACTTAACTCCTGACACCCAGGAGCGCCATGGGACTAAGATTAATCACCAAGGTTTATGAGTTTGTGTTCTGACGCTTGAGGCACCAATTAATGAACAACTGTAGATGCCAAGGTCCAAAGGCATCTGGGATTGAGACAGATCTGACAAAGCCCAAATCATAAAGATAAATAAACACTGGCAATATCCAAGCGTATTTCTACCTAGCTCTGCCCTCTGCTTGTGCACAACTTCCTGTTAATTACAGATGGATTACATGAAGAAGGAAGGTCTAACAGTCATTTCTGCTTGATTGAGAACAGCATCAGAATGCTCTTCAAGGGGCGCCTGGCTGGCTCAGTCAGTAGAGCATGCGACTTGATCACGGGGTCATGGATGGGTTCCAGCCCCACATTGGGTGTAGAGATTACTTAAAACCTTTAGGGACCCTGGGTGGCTCAGTCCGTTAAGCGTCTGACTTTGGCTCAGGTTATGATCCCGGGGTCCTGGAATCAAGTCCTGCATCGGGCTCCTTGCTCAGCAGGGAGACTGCTTCTCCCTCTCCCTCTCTGCTGCTCCCCCTGCTTGTGCTTGCTCGCTCGCTCGCTCTCTCTGTCAAATAAATAAATAAATAAAACAAAGTAAAACCTTAAAAAAAAAAAAGAATGCTTTCCAAGGCCAGATCCCTCTCTTTGCTAAACATTATATGAAAGCCCACCTTCACTGACAAGTACACCCAGGGAATGTGGTCCAACAGAGTTTAATACTCAACCTATGTCAATGGTCTTATCCATTACTCAGAGTGTGGCCAGGGGACCCACAGTAACGTGGAAGCCTGTTAGGAATACAGAATCTTGGGCCTCACGCAAGGCCCACTGAATCAGAATTTTCATTTTTACAGGATCCTTAGGTAATTCATATACAAATTAAGCTTTGAGAAGTGTTGAAGAGGTCTCAGAGTTCTGGTTCCTAAACAAATACCTAATCTCCTTGGGCCTTGTTCTCTTTGTCTACAGAAAAGAAAGCACTTTCCCTCCTGTTTCATGCAACTGTTATGAAATCTTGAGAGCAAAAGCACTTTGAAAAGCTAAAATGCTCTACATAAATAAGATCCACTAACTTTATGAACTGCAAAACCAAGACATCTCTGGTAGGGTGAGGGGCTTTCCTCATTGAAAACAGAAAGTAACAGTAGCCTCTGTATTTGACTTGGCAGGAAGTCGCTCACATATTTCTTAGGGTCACTTGCTATTCATATATCTTGAACTATAATTTTACTTTCCCAAAGTTCTGCCTTCTGAATGGCTTTTCAAAACTTGCAGGACGGTGAATCCTACCCAGCTAATTAGGATTGCAATAAGAAGATGTATTGCATTTAGAAAGCTAAAGAGAAACCAGAGGATACATTGGCCTCAAAGACTGCTTGTCCACACAGTTATCCCTGCTTTAGAGGCTCTTGTGACATCCCTTTAATCACCTAACATCAAAATTGCCATTGCTCGGAAAGGGCAGCGGTCACAACTATAGGTAATGCTACCTCAGACCTGAAAAGGGCACTTGGTAAATATACAGGCTCATGAAATTTGTCCTTAGAAAACACCCGAATCCCTGTTAAAAGAAAACGGAAAAAACATTTAGAGAAAATATGTGGAATTTGATTTGATACCTTCACTTGTTTTAAAAATAAACTCAGGTGATGGGCACTAAGGACGGCATGTGATGTGATGAGCACCAGGTGTTATACGAAACTGATGAATTATTGAACACTACATCTGAAACTAATGATGTACTAGATGTTGGCTAACTGAATTTAAACTAAAAAAAAAAACTTAGATTTACAGAAAAGTTGCAAAGATAGTACAGAGAGTGCTTTTGTACCTTCACTCAGCTTCCCCTAATATAAACGTCTTACATAACCACGGTACACTTGTCAAAATTAAGACTTTAACACTGGAGTGATACTATTAACTAGATTAGGACTCTATTTGGATTTCACCAGTTTTTCCACTAATGTCCTTTCTCTGTTTTAGAATCCAGTCCAAGCTACCACATTGCAATTTAGCTTTCACTCCTTTTTTTTTATGAGCAAACTGTGCCTAATATAGAGTATTGTGCTTTGGATTTTTAAATATTATAATTATAAAAAATGTCGAATATACACAAAATAACATGAGATGTCTACATGCCATCAATAATGCCACAGTTGTTAAAATTTTGCCATATTTGCTTTAAATCTTTTTTAAGTATAAATAAAATGTTAAAGATATGACAAAAACACCCCTTCTTTGCCTTATGAAGCCAGTGTAGGCCATTCATATGCATTTTTGTACTTTTACTACACATATATAAATTCATAAACAATACATACTCTTGTGAACTTTTAAGATTTACACAGGCGGGGCGCCTGGGTGGCTCAGTCGTTAAGCGTCTGCCTTCGGCTCAGGTCACGATCCCAGGGTCTTGGGATCGAGCCCCGCATCGGGCCTCTGCTCAGCGAGAAGCCTGCTTCTCCCTCTCCCACTCCCCCTGCTTGTGTTCCCTCTGTCGCTGTGTCTCTGTCAAATAAATAAATAAAATATTAAAAAAAAAAAGATTCACATAGGCAGCGTCAAACTGTACACTTTATATGCAATTTTACTTTTTACTCAACATAATTTTGAGGTTTCTCCAGTGGATCTGATTCATTCATTTTAATCGCCACATAGAGTATACCTATTATGAATAAGCCACACTTATGTATCCAGACTCCTGAGAGATGCTGAGGCTGTTTCTATTTGTTCACTGTTGTACTCTGGGCTGCAATGAATGTGAAGGTTTATACACTGTTTCCTTGTATAAATATATAATTTCTCTAGTCTAGAAGTGGAACTTTTTTTAAAAAAGATTTTATTTATTTATTTGAGAGAGAGAGAGAGAGAGAGAGAAGGGGGAGGGGCAGAGGGAGAGAAAGAATCCCAAGCAGACTCCCCATTGAGTGTGGAGCTGAATGCAGGGCTCTATCCCACAACCCTGAGATCATGACCTGAGCCAAAATCAAGAGTCAGATGGCTCAACTGACCAAGCCACCTAGGCGCCCCTAGAAGGGGAATTTCTGAGCATGAGGTATGTGCATCTTCAAATGTATTAGGTATGGTAAATTAACTACCCAAAAAAGATTCCGAAAAATTAAGTTTGCATCAGCAATATGTAAGAGTTTTTATTTCCTTGAGAGCTCACTAAAATTTTATTTCAACAGACATTAACTTTTGCCTTTCTAATAAGAGGGTAAAGTTGGCTCAGAATTGTTTTAATATGCATTTCTCTAATTACTAGCAAGGTTGAGCAACTTTTCAAGTGCCGGCTCTGAAGCCTGATTTTTATCTGTTTTTCTTTTTTTTTTTTTCTTTTTCCCTTTGTTCCTTTGTGACCTTGGGCAATCTTTTTAATTCTATTTTTTCAATTACAAATGAATTAAATGAGCAAATACAGGTAAAGCACATAGAAAAGAGACTGGCATAACAAGATGCCCCAAACTCACCTGAGATATTTCCTTCCCTAGACTTGGAACCATCAGTCATGGTTCTTTTTACCATGATATGGTATTTAGAGATTACAATCTAAACTCCAGGGAATCTTATTGCAACTGTGTTCTCACTGTTACTAAGACTTTTAGTGAACGAAACTAAAAAATCGGTATTTTTAAGGGAAAGTACATCATGATTTTATATTGGTATTTCCAATTCAAATTTAAGATGACATGCTTTCACTTATTTCTTGAATTTTATATTTTATTCTTTTTTTTCTTAATTTGAAAATTAAGAAAAAAATTGTTTTTTTTTTCTTGGTTCCTAACAACAACAATGCGATTACTTAGTTGCTTTATCCCACTAAATATGCAATAGTTTCAAAATATAACACTTTTATTAACAATATGACTATTGAAAGCAGTTTTCTAAAAAAAAAAAAAATGTCTTTGAAGTTCTTTTTGTCCTTAGGCAATATTTTGTGAGGGATATAAAGCCAAATTATTAGCTTTTAAATCATCTGAAATTTCTGTGTGTGATTATGCCACTAACTTGATTATCCAGTTAGGGTCATTTGTTCCATTTGACTTTGCTTTTCAGGATTTGTGTGTTTTTTTTTTAAACAGCTTTATTGAGATATAATTCACATATTATACAATTCACCCATTTAAAGTATGCCCTTAAATGATTTTTAACATATTCAGAGCTATGCAATGATCACCATGGTCAGATTTTCATAACCTCAAAAGGAAATCTTCTATGTCAATTATATCTCAATAAAACTGGGGGAGAAAAAGGGAATTCACCAATGAAATCATCTTGGTCTGGACCTTTCTTTGTGGATAGTTTTAAAATGACAAATTCAATCTATTTTCTATTCAAATTTTCTTATTTCTTCTTGACTCAGTTTTTGTCTTCTTAGGAATTTGTTCATTTTATCTAAGTTATCTAATTTATTAGCATACAAGTGTTCATAATATTCCTTTATAATCCTTTTTATTTCTGGAAGGTGAGTTGTAATGTTCCCTCTTTTATCAGAGCCTTTTCTCTCCTTTTCTTGATCAATCTGGCTAAAGGTTTGTCAACTTTGTTGAGCTTTTCAAAGAACCAACTTTTTGGTTTATTAATTTTCTCTATTATTTCTCTATTCTCTACTTCTTTCATTTCTGCTCTGTAGCCACTGATATTCTTGGCTTGCTTGCCTGTGCACGAAAATTCTGCTTTATGAAATGAGCAAGGGAAGGGAAAGGGAAGGGAAGGCAAGGGAAATCAGACCCAAACCCAACTTTCAGGGTGCCAAACCCAACATAGAGTCTCTATCTTGTGAGTGGGGGCTGGGGGGAGGAAGGGAACCCTGTGTTTTTGGCTGTATCCATCTAGAGTGGAGTTTCCATTCTGAGTTTGAAGGAGAGGGAGAAGGTCATAGTTCAAGATTCTTACTGTTCTGGGCGCCTGGGTGGCTCAGTTGGTTAAGCGACTGCCTTCGGCTCAGGTCATGATCCTGGAGTCCCGGGATCGAGTCCCGCATCGGGCCCCTGCTCAGCAGGGAGTCTGCTTCTCCCTCTGACCCTTCCCCCTCTCATGCTCTCTATATTATTCTCTCTCAGATAAATAAATAAAATCTTTAAAAAAAAAATTCTTACTGTTCTTACTAAGCTTTAGTAGGTTTTCTTGAATAAATGTTTCTTCATTTGCTAAGTGGCCTCAAAACCATTTCTAGAGAACAAATTTTCGAAAGTGATTTCCACCAATTTCACTGTGGAGAGGGACCACAGAGGTCTTAATATTGTCATGCCAGAAGTACACCCTTAAGGGTTGCTTTTTAATTTTTAAATTTAATATGATTGTACAACTATGTAACATATTTGCACAATTCTAAACTTAAATCTATTGAACAAGATATATTCAGAGAAATCCATTCCTATTCCTGCCCTTTCCACTCTGTTGCCTCTGCCTACTGATAAAACAAATTTTTTTTTGAGATATAATTAATGTATTTTAACATTCACCCTTTTAAAGAGTACAAATTCAGTGGGTTTTAGTATTTTTTTGAAAGTTGTGCAGCAGTTACTATCTAATTTCAGAATACTTCATTTGCCCCAAAAGAAACCCCTTTTAGCAGTCACCCCAAATCACCATCTCCCCCCAGCCACTGGCAACAACTAATCTACTTTGTTTCTTTGTGATTTTGTCTATTCTGGACCTTTCATATCAATGGAGTAATACAGTATGTGGCCTTTTGTGACTTACTTATTTCACTTAGCATAATGTATTCAGAGTTCCCTTTTCATGGCTGAATAATATTCCATTGTATGGCTATAACACAATTTGTTTATTCATTCAAAAATTGATGGACATTTGGGTTGTTTCCATTTTTTGGCTATTATGAATAATTCTGCTATGAACATTCATATTCAAGTTTCTGTGTCGACATATGTGTGTTCTTTTCTCTTGGGTATATGTCTGGAAGTGGGAATTGCTGGTTATAAATAACCTTTTTTTTTTAAGATTTTATTTATTTATTTGACAGAGAGAGAGAGAGATCACAGGTAGGCAGACAGGCAGACAGAGGGAGAGGGAGAAGCAGGCTCCCTGCTGAGCACAGAGCCCAATGTGGGGCTCGATCCCAGGACCCTGGGATCATGACCTGAGCCGCAGGCAGATGCTTAACCATCTGAGCCACCCAGGCGTCCCTATAAACAACTTTTTAAAAAGAGTTTTTGTTTTATTCCATAATTCTACCTACCTATCTTTCTATCTATTTATCATCTACCTATCTAGATATGTATCACATCCACTTTCCTAGGTAAATGGTAGCATTGTAGACATACACTTTTCTTCACTTACCTTTTTTCTTAAAGTATATCCAGGAATGTGGCACCTGGGTGGCTCAGTCAGTTAAGCATCTGCCTTCAGGTCATGATTCCAGGGTCCTGTGATTGAGTTCCACATTGGCTCCCTGCTCATCAGGGGAGTCTGCTTCTCCCTCTCCCTCTGCCCCTGTTTGTGTGTTTTCTCTCTCACTCACTCTCTCTCTCTCAAATAAATAAAGTCTTAAAAAAATAAATAAAATATATCCAGGAAAACAAAATTAAAAGTATATATGCTAGACATCAGGCCATATCAGTACATAGAGATATTCTTCAGGATGTGCAATGATTTATTCAACTTCAACCAATAACCTATTCATAGATATTTGTTTTATAGTCTCTTACTATTAAAAATTGAACTGGAATAAATTGCCTTATAGTATATGCCTTTTGCAAATATATATTTTTATTCAGTTTTTAATTTTAATTCCAGTATAGTTAACATACAGTGTTATATTAGTTTCAGGTGTACAACAATTCTATACATTACTCAGTGCTCATCATAAGAGTACTCTTTAACCTCCACCCCTATTTCACCCATCCCCTCCTCCCACCTCCCCTCTGGCAACCATCAGTTTGTTCTGTACAGTTAAGAGTGTGGTTCTTGGTTTGCCTCTCTTTTTTTCCCTTTGCTTGTTTGTTTTGTTTCTTAAATTCTACATATCAATGACATCATATGGTATTTGTCTTTCTCTGACTGACTTATTTTGCTTAGCATTGTACTTTCTAGCTCTATCCGTGTTGTTGCAAATGGGGATATTTCATTCTTCTTTATGACTGAATAATATTTCATTGTATCTATATGCCACATCTTCTTTATCCATTCATCTATCAGTGGACACTTGGGCTGCTTCCATAATTTGGCTATTGTAGATAATGCTGCTAACAACATCAGGGTGCATGTATCCCTTTGAATCTGTATTTTTGTATTCTTTTGGGAAATATGTAGTAGTGCAAATGCTGGATCGTAAGGTAGGTAGTTCTATTTTTAACTTTTTGAGGAACCTCCATAATGTTTTCCACAGTGGCTTTATCAGTTTGCATTCCCACCAACAGTGTAAGAAGATTCCTTTTTCTCCATATCCTTGCCAACACTTGTTGTTTCTTGTGTCTTGATTTTAGCCCCCTTCTGACAGGTATGAGGTGATATCTCATTGTACTTTTGATTTGCATTTCCCTGGTGATAGATGATGTCAAGCATCTTTTCATGTGTTGGTTGGCCATGTCCTCTTTGGAAAAATGTCTTCTTTGGAGAAATGCCTATTCATGGCTTCTGCCCATTTTTTAATTGGATCATTCATATTTTGGGTGTTGAATTTTATAAGTTCTTTATATATTTTTTGTACTAACCCTTTATTGGATATGTTATTTGCAAATATCTTCTCCCATTCAGTAGGTTGCCTTTAAGTTTTGTTGATTGTTTCCTTCATTGCTCAGAAGCTTTTTATTTTGATGTTTATTTTTGCTTTTATTTCCCTTGCCTCAGGAGACATATCTAGAAAATGTTGCTATAGCCAATGTCAGAGAAATTACAAAATTAATCCATTTTGAGTTTATTTTTGTGTACAGTGTAAGAAAGTAGTCCACTTTTATTCTGCATGTGGCTGTCCAGTTTCCCAACACCATTTGTTGAAGAGAGTTTTTCCCATCATATATTCTTTCCTCCTTTGTTGAAGATTAATTGACCATATAATTGTGGGTTTATTTCTGGGATTTATTTATTTTTTAAAGATTTTATTTATTTATTTGACACAGAGAGAGAGCACAAGCAGGGGGAGTGAGAGAGGGAGAAGCAGACTCCCCACTGAGCCGGGAGCCCAATGCGGGGCTTGATCACAGGACCCTGGGATCATGACCTGAGCTGAAGGCAGACGCTTAACTGACTGAGCCACCCAGTCACCCCTCTTAGGTGTATTTTAGTTTGGGAATATCTTTTTTGATGGTTGTTTTTCATTATGTAGTATCCATCCTAATAATGCTTCTTGACTTAGTCCATTATATTTTATTTTATGTGTAAATAGATATTCACCTTTCTTTTGGATGTTGTTTCTGTGGTATCTTTTTCTATCCCTTTAAGTTCAGTCTTTCTATGGCATTTATGTTTTGTGTCTAGTTTTAAATAGCATATACTTGGATTTTGATTATGTTTTAACTTTTGTGATCACCACCATCGTTGTCTTATTTTGCTTACTTTTAACTTCCACTCCTACCTTCTGTTGGATTGATTGGGACTTCAGATTTCTGGGGCTTTTTAAGGGTAAAATATACCTTAGCAGCATGATGTTTTCTTTATTATAATTTTTACCTGTGACTCTTTTATTTTTGAAATTGGAGACCATCTTACCATTAAGCTCTAGTTCCTTCTTCCTCCTCCAGCTTAAGGAAATTTGAGAAAAACTTACTTTGTAGAAGTTAATTTGAAATTATTTTCCTTTCCAAGTCATAATTTAAGTGTACATAAAGCACACAAACCTACATCTTACAGTGTATAAGGCTTTTGGAAAAAAATAACATTTTTATTTTAGTCTTTTATACTCTATAAATACTCTATAACTACCATCAAAACAGACTCTTTTGAGTATTCCTGTTATAGGAAATACACACCAAAATACTTATGGGTAAGATTTAGGACGTATGTAACATATCTGCAAATGGTTCAAGAAAATAACTACACATACATAGATAGATTTATTAGGAAGAAAGGGAGAGAGGGAATGATAAAAGTGAATGGTATACAAGAAACAACAAATGTTGGCGAGAATGTGGAGAGAAAGGAACCCCCTTGTACTGTTGGTGGGAATGCAAAACTTGTGCAGCCACTGTGGAAAACAGTATGGAGGTTCCTCAAAAAGTTAAAAATAGAACTACCTACCTTACGATCCAGCATTTGCACTACTACATATTTCCCGAAAGAATACAAAAATACAGATTCAAAGGGATACATGCACCCTGATGTTGTTAGCAGCATTATCTACAATAGCCAAATTATGGAAGCAGCCCAAGTGTCCACTGATAGATGAATGGATAAAGAAGATGTGGCATATAGATACAATGAAATATTATTCAGTCATAAAGAAGAATGAAATATCCCCATTTGCAACAACACGGATAGAGCTAGAAAGTACAATGCTAAGCAAAATAAGTCAGTCAGAGAAAGACAAATACCATATGATGTCATTGATATGTAGAATTTAAGAAACAAAACAAACAAGCAAAGGGAAAAAAAGAGAGGCAAACCAAGAACCACACTCTTAACTGTACAGAACAAACTGATGGTTGCCAGAGGGGAGGTGGGAGGAGGGGATGGGTGAAATAGGGGTGGAGGTTAAAGAGTACACTCAGCATGATGAGCATCGGGTAATGTATAGAATTGTTGAATCACTATATTGTACACCTGAAACTAATATAACACTGTATGTTAACTATACTGGAATTAAAATAATAATGAATTTTTTTTAATTTAAAAAAATTTTGAAAGTGTTACTTTAAAAAGAAACAAAGTGAATGGTATAAAATGCTAACAATAGGTAAATCAGGGTAGAGGATGTATGTATGTTTTGGGTACTATTTTTATTTTTGCAATATTTTATAACTTTGACATTATTTCTAAAGGAGGAGTTTTAAAACTTCATATTTAATAAAAGGTTAAAAAGGTAGTTCCTTTTGTGAAATTTTTCACTCATAACAAGTAAAAAAAAAAAACAACAAAAACTAATACATTAACACTTTTGATGATTGGTTGCCACCCAGTGTTCAATTTCTGCAACTACAAAACTAACAAATTCAAACCCAATTTCTTAAAACTGTTTTTGGAAATAGCTTTTGTTGATTTCTTTACGATGGCAACGTAAGATTATGCAAAGAATGTGTGTGATATCAAAATTATTAGAAAAAAGAAAAAGCTCAAAGTACTAAACTATGAAGGAAAGAGCCATGGATTGTGATATCAAATGCAGATTTCTGCCTCCTTTAAATTTTAACAAAGTCTCAAGAAGACATCAAAGTAAATATTCAGAAGGACTCTGATCAGCGCACAGACTAGTCAAAACTAGAGGTTTACACATAATCCATGATAATTACATGGTATAGAATTTCTTCAAAACATCCATATACTCGAGGTGAAGTGGCCAAGGCAGGGAAACTGGTAATATATGTTTTCTTCTTTTTCTAAATGACAGATGTTGTGGGTTTTTGGCCCAAGTAAATTCCATTACAGTAAAAGAACCAAGTGGGTTTCACATTTGATTGAAGTTAATTTAGTATCAATTTTTAAAGACACAGAATACTTCAAAACAAACATGGAAAATCAATCTGTTGAACAAACTTCACTCACGCTAGCAATGTTTTAGGCTTCCTCATGGATTGTGGCTATGATCCAAATTCTGACTCTCAGAAAGACCAGAATGTAAAATGTTGAGTTCAATTTGCATATGCTCAGTGTCTTCATCATCATCCCCGTCGGATCTTGACACCATCTCCAGGAACAAATGTAACCTGCCTTCAACTGTAGCTTGTCCTGGAAGTTCATCTCTCCAACTTTATTAGCAATACAATGTAACATATGTAACTTTGCCGTCTAGGAGTCTTGTAAACTCACCAATTACATGTCTGAAGTTCTTATCCTAACCTTTCTTTCTCAATTTCTTCTGACTGTCAAAATGTATTGCTTCCAATTGCCCATTTCCCAACATTTACGTCACGTGGGCCTACTGGTCCACTATCCTTAAACACTAGTTATCTTATTTCAGGTTCATTCTCATTCTTACTGCTGCACCTCTTTGCACCTTTATTCTTGGGCATGGTTGCAATGGAGGTCTGGATCTCTGTCTCTCCCTGGTGCATGAGGAACCCTAGCCTAGGGAGGACAGGGTGCCTCGTGTGGGAGAGCATCTGATTAGGGGTTCCTATTTCCCTTTTGCGCCACTCCACATTTCTCAGAATTAAACATTCCTTTTCTATTGTCTAAGCGAACCCTTTAAAAACCTAACCTGGTATATTTTATGAAGTCTAAAATTCATCTTTAATTAATCTTCCTTCTTGAAGGAAGACCTTAAAATGCTTTGATTTCAATCATCTCCTTCTTCCATATTGTATGCTAATGTTGTATAGTGGGGTTCTTTTTTTTTTTTTTGCCCAAATTAGCCATTATTGTTTTTTTATGAGCATGTTTTTACATTGCTCCATGTTTATCAATTTCTTTGTTCACCGTTCTTTCTTGCATCTCATTCCTTCTGAGTTCCATTTCCTTCTTCCTGAAGTACATCCCTCAGTAATTCTTTTTTTTTTTTTTTTTAAGATTTTATTTATTCATAAGAGACAGAGAGAGAGAGAGAGGCAGAGGGAGAAGTAGGCTCCCCGCTGAGCAGGGAGCTCGATGTGGGACTTGATCCCAGGACCCTGGGATCATGACCTGAGCCGAAGGCAGATGCTTAACCATCTGAGCCATCCAGGCGCCCAACCCCTCAGTAATTCTTTCAGCAACTAATGGTGAGTGATAAATTCTCTTTTTGTTTATATGAAAATGTTTTTAATTTTTTCTTCTCTCTTGAATGAGTTGGGTATTGATTGTCCACAGTGGGAATCAGAGGACAGTATTTTGTCATCTCCTGGCCATTCTAATATTGCTGTTGTAAAGTCAGCTATCAGTTTATTGCTCTTTCTTTGTGAGTTACAGGTATTTTCTCTCAGGGACCTTAAGTCTCAAAAGACTTTCTTTGTGTGTTTGGTGTTTTTCAGTTTCACTAAGATGTTTGTGACAGTGGTCTATTTTTATTTTTCCCGATTTCCACATCATAATGATCCTTGAATCTGGATTCATGTCTTTTACCAAGGCTAGACATTTTTCTGCCATCTATTTCTTCACATTTCTCTCTCTTCATTCTTTCCTCGTAGAATTCCTATCCCAACTATGTTTAGCCTTCTCACACTGTCTTTTATGTCTCCTCATTTTTTGGTCATAATCTCTTCTCTTTATCTCTCTGTATTTATCTTTATCTCTCTGTAGTATTTTGGATCATTTTTTCCACATCTGTCTTTTAGCCTGATAATTATCTCTTTAGTTTTGTTTAATCGTTTTTTTCACTTATCAGTTGTGTGAATTATTTTAATTTCAATAACTCTTTTTCACTTCTAAAATTTCTATTTAATTATTTCTCAAATTTTCTCAATCTCCCTGTTTTTTAAGAATAGGGTCTTGTTTTATTTAGTTTTGGATTATTTAATAATATTTTAAATAATTTCAAAGATAATTATTTTCCTCTGCTTCAGTTTGTCTTTTTAGTTATTTCAACTTCTGGTACTTGTGTTCACTGACTGTCACTTATGGTGGAATGATTTCTCATGCTTTAACAATTTTTTACAGTAAACTCATCTTTAGCTGGGACTGCGTTTTCTGAGTCCAGAACAGAGACAAACTTCCTTGACATCTTCCTGACTTGGTGGACACATTTCATTCTGATCCCCTCTTTCACTGAGGGTGTAGACCTTTAAAGGGCTCAATTTACTTACCTCCACCTCCTTAACCCGTGTGGGACCAGGTCCCTTTTGGCTGTGAATTTATTCTCTTGAGGGGATTATTTTTATATTTTATTTAGCAATTCTTTGAATGGAAGTGTAGATTTTTCTAGTCCTCCTCATTGGAATTGGGAGGCTTGACCTTGTTACAGGGTGATTTTTTAAACAAGGTTAAAATCAGAACTTTCATGCTGATATAATATGAACGTGTATTAAAGATTTATTCAACTCATTGTTAATAAAGGAGTCGGTAGGATGTTAACTAGTTCAAAGGAGAAGTCAAAGGAGCACAAATTTATATGGAATAAAGAAATGCTGAAACGAATTTACAAATGAACAGGAAAACTGGCTTTTTCCCTGGGAGGGAAGTCAATCCCAAACATCCACCGACAGAATACATTTGCACATCTATAGACAAGACACACTTGGCCTGGTTATCACTCCTCCACAAGTACAGAGTTGTAACATAGCTGACAGGCAGTGAAAGGCTGGAATCAGAATACCTGCAAAAGTGGGCTCTAAATAGGGCTTAGTTTTGCCAAGAAGAATCCCAAGAATCTTTTCTGCTATTTCCAAATAGTCTTACAACTGCCAGTCTCTCTTTGACCAAGCTTTAATCAGTCTCCTCTCAAGTCTCTTGTTGTGGGCTAAATGTTGCGTCCTCTGCAATTCATATGTTGAAATTCCATCCCCCAGAGTGATGATATTAGGAGGTGTGTCCTTTGGGAGGTGATTAGGGAAAGGAGGGTAGAGCTCTTGTGAATGGGATTAGTGCCCTTATAAAAGAGGCCCCAGAGAGTCCCCTCACCTCTTCCACCACGTGAGGCCATCTATGAACCAGATGGCCATCTATGAACCAGAAAATGAGCTCTCATCAGACACCAAATATGTTGGCACTTTTATCTTGGACTTTCCAGACTCCAGAACCTAGTCTGTGATATTGATGAAGGATAATTGGAAGGCAAGTAGGCAGGGACAAGGGGCCCCTGCCCTAAGAGGAAACCACCCTTAAAAGGATTTTACATCGCCCTGGAAGGAGTCCTCCACCCTTTCCCCTGCAGTAGATAGATGACAAGAACCTGATTGGATGACAGGCACAGGGAGGGTTAATCAGATTAAAACAGCCTGTCAACAAGCCCATAAAACCCCCTAGATTTAGAAACTCCGGGGGCAAGCCTCTCAGTCCCCTCCCTCGGGAGCTTTGTACTATCACTTTGCTGTTGCTCAATAAACCTTGCTTTGCTGCCGACCACTGCTGGTCTACCTCTTCATTCTTCTAGGATGCCTGACCAAGAATCTCAGGCACCAACAGAGAAAACATCCTGTAACAGTATTTTTGTTGTAGCAGCTCAGACTAAGGCATCTCTTTTCAACTAAGACCTGAGTTTTGGGCTTCTGTTTGCCTTTTCATTGTTCAATTTTAGCAAGAATCCTGCTGAGTTAGTTTGGTCAGAGTCCCCTGTCCTTGATGTGGGGTTGGGTTCCTCAGCTTCCACCATCCCTTAGGTGATGTCTGATTCCCCTGCCGGCCTTCAGCAAGAATCCTGTCAAGTCAGCTTAGCCAGAGTCCCCCTGACTGCTGATGTTTCTTCTTAGTAATTTTCCATTCACTGACTCCCCGCCCCATCCATGGCTATAAATTCCCACTTTTCCTTATTGTTTTGTTTTGTTTTTTAAAGATTTTATTTTTTTATTTATTTGAGAGAGAGAGAACGAGAGACAGAGAGCATGAGAGGGAGGAGGGTCAGAAGGAGAAGCAGACTCCCTGCTGAGCAGGGAGCCCGATGCGGGACTCGATCCCAGGACTCCAGGATCATGACCTGAGCCGAAGGCAGTCGCTCAACCAACTGAGCCACCCAGACACCCCCCCCCCACTTTTCCTTATTGTATTTGGAGTTGAGCCTGATCTCTCTCTCCCACTGCAAAACCCCATTTCAGTGGTCCCTACACCTATAGAAATGGTCCTGAATGAAGTGTGCCTTATTGTTCTTTAACGAGTGTCATGAATACATTTTAAACACAACCCTGGATTTTAAAGTAATTTTGCAGGGAAGACCCTACCTTCACAACGATTTCTTTATCTTCATAATAAAAAACCCAGCATTTTCTCTTCAATCTTTTGCTCAGTGGATGGCGCCTAACTTGGGGGTGGGAGTCAGAAGAAAGAAAGAAAAGAAATTACTTTAATATTTCCTCCATGTTCTCTCCTGAGGTTTCGGAGCAGATATAAGGGGCCATAAATAAACACTGGATTGTAGTCAACCTTGGGACCTTAACGTATTGAGTTTTTTATTTGTAGAAGAGTGGGTGATAGGTAGCAGGGGGGTAGTTGTTGATTTATAGAATATGCACAGGGTACAAATACTTTAGGATTACAAGCCATTCTCCATCTACCTACTACTCTAAACCATTCCTCATGGAGCATATTTTGAAAACCACAACAGGAGTTTGAGAGATGAAATCACATTCAGGATTTTCCTTTAGATTCCAGGGTTGGCTTCTGGTTTCCGTTTCTAGGAAGGAAGATTAAGCAGATTTGGCTCATGGATGATTACCAGAGGGCTGAGAGCACTTTGGGGGCAATGCTTCCTGCCCAGCGCTGGGAACACTAAAGAAGTTGGAGGGATGAAAAGTCCTTGTGGGCTGGGGTAAAAGTCGGGAAAGATGACTTCTTCCTCCAGCAATGACAGGCAACTGGTACTGTTTTGCTCTGATTTTATGCCTTTGTCCATGAGGCAACAGCCGTGTCCTGCACAGAGAGGCGCTTGACAGAGGCAGTTGGGGTTTCAAGTAGAAGAGATTAAGGGGATGGGGGAAAAGGTGGAAGCATCCTGTTTTCTTAAATGTGGGGAGCGGTGGAAAATTTACAAGGAAGGAAAGACTGTTACGTTTGCTTGGAACACTTGTGTGAAGTAGAATTCCGAGGAACGGAATTAAGAGGTTGAAGGATCTGTGTAGAATTTCATCAGTTTCATGCAGACCCTGTAAATCAAGGTAACAACATTTATATGGTAACATGGAAATCATAAGTGCGAACAGCAGGATGTAAAATAACACGTGGACTGATATATCTATACTAAAATGGGAAAGAAATAAGGATACTATTAACTGGGTTTTTAAAAAAGATTTTATATTTATTCATTTGAGAGAGAGAGAGAGCGTGCGCATGAGTGATGGGGGAGGGGCAGAGGGAGAAGCAGGCTCCCTGAGGAACAGGGAACCTGATGTGGGGCTCCATCCCAGGATCCTGGGATCGTGACCTGGGCCGAAAGCAGATGCTTAACTGACTGAGCCACCCATGCACCCCCTTGTTTGTTTTTTTTTTGTTTATTTGTTTTTGTTTTAACCAGAATAAAGTCATTTGTGTATCTTAAAAAATTGTTTATATGTTGATGAATGTGACCATAATAATAATTGGATAATTTTAAAAAGCAAAAGTAAAGCATGAGAAAAAAATATGCATTTGCTTATTGTTATTGCAATTATGACTTAGAGTGCAATCTTTCACATTTTGCCCTTATATATAACCTTGAAGTCTAGTGAATAATACATATCAGGTTATTTAAGGGAGAGTGAGAAATACCTATGGCAAGATAACTTAACGGAATTTTAAAGTTGTGTTTGTTCTCTCTAAATTTTGGGTCTTTAGGGCTTTGAGGCTTCAGGGACTCTTGCAGGATAATGCAGAAGCAACCAGAAGTCAAACGTTCTTCTGTTCTTTTGTAAAAGCCTAGCAAAGCAATAGAGCCAGGGGTTAAGGAGGATGGGAGAGGCCAGAGGCACAGCTCTCTGGGTTCCCTGGGGCTGGAAGGGACCCTCTGGAGGAGATTGCCCAACGCCTTGCAAGGGGTGGAGGCTGAGACTGCCCCCCCTCCCCACCCCAGGCTCACTGCAAGTGACAGTCTGAGAGTCTGTGTCCAGTGTTTTTGAGCTGAAACCAGATGTTTGAAATGTTGGATCACCTATAAAGGCCTTGCCTACACAAAGAGGTAACTGGGTACAGCAGTGGTTTTAACTGACATTTCCCTGATGGCTAATAATATTGAGCATCCTTTTATGTGCTGGTTTGTCATTACTGTATCTTCCTTGGAGAAGTGTCTATTCAGAGTCTTTGCCTATTTAAAAAAATTAGTGGTTTGCCTTTTTATCACAGAGCTGTAATAGTTTCTTGTGTGTTCTGCATAGAAGTCTCTTATCAGATAGGTGATTTGCCAAAATTTTGTCCCACTCTGTGGTTTTTCTTTTCACTTTCTTGATAATGTCCTTTGCAGCACAAAAGTTTTTCATTTTAATGGTGTCCACCTTGTTTATTTTTTCCCTTTGCTACTTATGCTTTTGGGGTCATGTCTAAGAAACCAGCCAGAAAGATTTATGCCTATGTTTCATTTGAAGAGTTTTACAGTTTCAGCTCTTACATTTAGATCTTTGATCCATTTTTGAGTTAAGTTTTGTTGATGTTGTGAGGTAGGGGGTGAGACTTCACTCTTTTGTATGTGGGTACCAACATGCCCTGGCATCATTTACTGAAGATTATCCTTTTCCTACTTAGTCTTTTTGGCACCCTTGTCCAACGCCAATTGACTATAATCGTGAGGGTTTATTTCTGGACTCCAATTCTGTTCCATTGGTCCAACATGTCTCATTTACGCCAGGACCCCGCTGTCTTGATTACTGTCGCTTTGTTGTAAGGTTTGAAATCTAGAAGTTTGAGGTGTCCAACTTTGTTCTTTTTTAAGATTGCTTTGGCTATTGTTGGTCCCTTGCAATTCCATATGAATTTTTAAATATTTGAAAAGAAGTCACTTAGTATTTTGAATTTTTTGCATTTAATCTGTAGATCAATTTGGAGAACACTGCCATTTTAACAATATTAAGTCTTCTGACCCATGAAAACATAACGTCTTTAGATAGGTTTAATGAGGTTTTCTTTCATTTCTTTCTATAGTGTTTTGCAGCTTTCAGAGTATAAGTCTTGCATTTTTGTTAAATTTATTCATAAGCATTTTATTCTTTTTGATGCTATTATAAATAAAATTGTTCATTTTCTGTTGGCTCATTGCAGCTGTATGGAAATATAATTACTTTTTGTATATTGATTTTTGTATCCTGCACCTTATTGAACTCATTTATTAATTCTTACAGGTTAGTAGAGTCCCTAGGATTTTCCACATACAAGATCATGTCATCTGCAAATAGAGATAATTCTACTTCTTTCCAACCTGTATCCCTTTTATTTCATTTTCTTGCTTAACTGCTCTGGCTAGAGCTGTCCAGTCAATAAAGCGTTGAATGGAAGTGTTGTGAGTGGACATCTTTGTCCTCTTCTTGGTCTTAGGAGAAAAGCATTCAGTTTTTCACCTTAAGAATACAGCTGTGAATTTTTTGTAGATGTCCTTAATCAGGTAGAGGAAGTTGCCTTCCATTCCTAGTGTGAGTGTTTCTATCATGAAGGGCTGTTGAAATTATGAACATTCTTGCACATTACTTGTGCTGAATCTGGGTACAGATTAAGCGCTCACTTCTGTGGTGTACATACCAAGAAGTGGAAATGCTGAGTCATAGGGTATGCATAAGTTTAGCTTTCATAGACACTGTCAAACAGTTTTTGAAAGTGCTTCTATTAATAAACACTCCCACCAACATTATATGAGGATTCCAACTGCTCTGTGGGATGGTGCTTCATTAAACCACTGGCTGAGAGAAACACTTCTTCACTTTTGCCATCAAAACCCGCTCCTTCCTGGTCTCCCTGCATGCCCATCCAGGGGCAATGGCGGTGGGCAATGGTAACCAGTGACAAATGCAGGAATTGCCCTGATTCACCACTCCCTATGAATTCAATTCATAGGATGGAAGAAAAGGATTTAATATCTGCCAACACAAGGTGTGAAAAATGTTATCATAATTTTCTGGTTTTTACTAGTACTAATGTTAAGACAAATTTTCATAGTTTTGTCATTTGTATTGTGTGATTTTTCTGTTCAATTCCTTTTACTTTTTAATTTTTTTCAAACAAAAATTTGGTTTTTAAATTCGTTTTAAGCCCTCTTTTTTCATAAAGACATTGTCCCATTATCTGTTTTTAAATATTTTTCCAGAATCACTGTCTATCTTTTTTTTTTTTTTAAGATTTTATTTATTTATTTGAGAGAGAGAATGAGAGAGAGCACATGAGAGGGGTTAGGGTCAGAGGGAGAAGCAGACTCCCTGCCGAGCAAGGAGCCCGATGCGGGACTCGATCCCGGGACTCCGGGATCATGACCTGAGCCGAAGGCAGTCACTTAACCAACTCAGCCACCCAGGCGCCCGAATCACTGTCTATCTTGGTAGCTTTTCATTTTTACGAGAATAGATGTGTCAGTCATTTCCTTAGGACTTTTGACATTGGTGCCATGTTAAAAAAGACCTTTCTCATCCACAGTTACACAAATATTTACAGTATTTTTCTCAGTGTTTTTTACCTGTGTTTTTAAACATCTGTTCTATAATGTAACTGAAATTTATTTTCATGCATGGTGTGAAGTAGAGATTTAGTTTTATGTTTCTTTAATCTGGTGTCAAAACTTTGACAATGGAAAGAATCCACAACAGTCCATGACTTTTCATCACCTCTGACAGGGACCAGATGACTCTCTGCTCGCTTACTAATTATAAGAGAGCATTGCTGCAGATCAGGAAGGAGGTCTTTTTTCCTGAGCAGAGTGATCATTTGGAATCATGGATGTACCTAAAACCTAAGTCAAAATGGGGAAATTACATTCACCTTTACTCCAGCCTCATCTCAGGCCTGGCTCCACTCCTGTGTGTCACACACATACACACTGCAGTTGTGTTCCGTGACCCTGATTTCAACTCTTCTTCCCTGGTCTCAGGTGGATTGGTAACCACAGTGGCTCCTGCTGACCTCAGCTTAAGTCCCTGAGGATGAGAGTCATCTTAGTTAACAGAAGAATTATGGAGTTAAAATTTGAGACTTGATGAGAACTTTTTCCCTTTTGACCTGGCAGAGGATTGCACGAACACTGCAGAAAATCTCTGTTGCAGAGAATTCTACCACCTCCCTCCAGAACCCTTCACTGGTTAATTCTGGAGACAGAAGTTTCTTGCAAACATTCCCCCCAAAGCTGTCCATGAAATTCCAGCTCACCCCTTCTAGTTCCTGTCTCAGATCAAACAGGCAGCAGCTGCTCACCATCCCTCCCAGGGTATTCGGGCACGCACATCCAGACGGTAGCTTCACTCAGGGTCAGAGGCACAGTCATCCCCTCTGCAGGGCAGCCGTGGCGTCCCTGGATTGACAAGGAGTTTTGTTCTTTTTAAACTTGTCTCTTTTTCCGTTGCAAGAGCCTTGGTTAGTTCAGCATTTATGAAAGCAGATGCTGAGGCAGACCACCTAGGTTATATTTTGGGGGGACTCCAGTCAGGTTAACCATTCTTTCTCGGCTTCAGTTTTTTTCTCATTATTTCATTAAAAGCCACTGTCAAATAGGACTCTCTTGGGATCAAGGTATAAAGAAAAAGTACAGGGTTCTTATGTGGCACTTTGGCCTTTTGGATTATTTCTATTTTTTTCCCTTTTGTTTTTATTTTTAATTGTGGTAAAATACACATAGTTTACCGTTTTAGCCATTTTACAAGGGAAGCCTGATTTTCTTTTTATTGTAGTAAAGAACACATGACATAAATTCACCATCTGAGCCACTTTTAAGTGTATGGTTTAGTAGTGCTGAGGACATTCGCACTGCTGTGAAACAGATCTCCAGAATTTTTTCATCTTGCCAAACGGAAACTCTATATTAAGCAATAACTCCCCATCTTCCCCTCCTCTCAGACCTTGGCAGCCACCATTCTACTTTGTTTCTATGAATTAGACAATTTTAGTTTCCTCACATAAGTGGAATCATATAGTATTTGTCTTTTGGTGATGGGCTTATTTTATTTAGCATATGTCCTCCAGGTTCATCCCTGCTGTAAGCATGTGTCAGAATCTCCTTCCTTTTTAAGGCTGAATAATATTCCATTGTATGTCTATATCACATTCTGTTTACCCATTTATCCACTGATTGGCACTTGAGGCACTTCCACCTTTTGACTTTTGGGATTTATTTTTGCCCTAAGGAATATTTTTGTGTTTGGGGACAAGATATATTTGAAGAAAAAGTGAGCAGAGAAGGGATGATAGGCCACTACAGTTACTTATGTATTTATTCTAAGCAGCTCTACAGTCTTAGAAGAAAGTCTTTCCGTACTAGTACACTGGGTTAGACTTTGTGGCCCTCTGATCATTTGTGTTACCAACCTTGTATATTCCCCAGTTCTTCTGTGCTTACTGTTTAACTAAACATGAGTCACTTGGCTAATTTGGGACAGTTCAGCAGATTACTGAATAAAGCGTTACCCAACAGCACCAGATATGGACACTTATTGAGGTACTATTTCTTTCTAGTTGAGATTTTATGTAATACCACATGCTTGCAAAGTGTTGTGGGGTCAATTTGGCCAGGCAAGCATCTTAAAAATCCGCTGAGAATGTACATTTTAATCAGTTCAATGCCCTGCCAAGGACAGTGAAATTTTTAGATCTAACAGGAGATGAAGAGATAGGGTTATTCCCGGCCTGGCAGCAGGGCGGGAGGGGGGTGGGGGTGGGGGTGGGGGTGGGCGGGAAGAGAGAATAGGATGGAGAGGGCCTTCTTGATGCCCTTTTGTGAAATTCACATGCTACAAAGCAACATTTTCTCCAAGGCTGCAAAAAAATGAAAAAGTAGCATTTGGACTTCCTGTCTCTAATCAACTCCTCAGCTAAAGTTCAGTAAACAATACTTTGCTACTTTAAAGCGCTTCCAGTGGCCATCCTTCATCATTGCCAAGGGGAGCAAATAAAAATCACAGGCATCAACAGAATGGCAGCCAATGCCCAAGCAACCATGGTCAAATAACCAAGGAAACGAAGTACAAATTTCCAGGAAGGAATTCACCCCCAGGGCCCAGATGGTAACAAGCCTAGCGGACTTAGTACTTAGCCACAGACCTTGTAAAGATCTTGATCCTCAGTAACTTAGATGTTAAAGGCACCTGTCCCCAAAGAATTAACAAAATTCACAGTAGGGCTCCGTGTCTCACTGGGAGCTAGGGAAGTGTGGTATTACACAATTTAGCTGCTTTGACATCTCTGGCCATTTTGTCCTTTCTCTGGCTCCTTTTGCCTTCTTACCTGATCATTCACTGCGGTAGCGGCCCTCTAATCACACGTTATTATTACAATCTTACTGTCCAATCTTCTCTCCTAGCTGTGCTTTAAGTACTCCGGGGACTTTGGCTTCCTGTTGACTTGGCTTCTCTTCTTGATGCAGCCTGATCTTGACTACACTCTGCTTTTCAATCCCTTGCTCGTTCTAACTGAAGTGCCATGTTTGTATCAAGCTTTCAGAGTAGGCCTGCACAAGATTGTACATTGACTCCGTGTCTCCGCTGGCTCTTTCCATCGTGCTGAATAGCGTAAGAGCAGGAAGCTGAAGAGTTAAGGAACCTAACCTTCAGATCACCACTCCCAAAGGGCTAGTCCCCTAGGGCAGCCATTCTCAAACTGTAGTCTGCATCAAACCACCGAAGGGCATGTTGAAGCAAAGGAATGCCAGGCCCCACTCCCAGAGATTCTGACTGAGTAGGTCTGGGTTGGACTCAGAATCTGCATGTCTAACAAATTCCCGGGAGATGCTAATGCTGCTAGTCTAGGGACCATGCACTGAGAACTAATGCTCAAGGCTAAAAATATTCATATCAGAAAGAACCACATCTCATAGTTATTGGCCACTTATTATATACAAGACACTATTCTAAGTGCTTTGTTCATTTGTCTTTACAACAGCTTTTTATTTTTTCTGTTTTCCGGTGACGGAACTGAATCACAGAGAGCTTAACTAGCTTTCCCAAAGTCACACAGTGAGTGCTAGTGCTGGGCTATGAACTTTGGTAGTCAGTTTAAATTAACCTCCGTGATACCAAGTAAAGTATCTGAGGGCTTGAAATGAATATATTTGTATACATTTTGTATTTACTTATGTATGAACCTGTAAACACTCAGAAATGATTAAGAAAAGCAATCATTGTTAATATTAAGCCCCCCAATTCTGTTCATTTTACTTACCACCCCCCATTGTGAACCAGACTGAAGAATGAAAGAGGAAAATTGTAAAATTTCCTAATTATAAATTTTAAAAAGAGTCACCTCTCAAAATGAAGAGTGTTTGTGCATATTTCTTCTCCCTTTCTTTCAAATCCCCCATCAATCTTTAGGCCTGGAAGCATTTCTTGCATGGACTTCGATCATTTGTGAAGATGTGACTTATTACTCTGCTTCTTCCCAGAGAAGGGCCCTTTGTCTCTCTCTCTCTCTCTCTGTTCCACTGATGCTCTAATCTGGGCTTTTCCAGGAGCTGAAACTGAAAAACATTATTGATTTGAGAGTTTACTGCTTGAGTGACTGTAAATTGTGACAAATGAGCGCCTCTTGAGTCTCCTCACCTGTGACCATGATAATTTAGAGCAAAAGGAAGGTCTTGAACCAATACCCCTGTATTCCCTCAAATTGCAGATGCCACTGATTGTCGGAAGGACCCTTATTTCGTGAATCACTAGGAACGAAGAAGAATGCTGCCAATTAAACTGAGGCACAGCTGCAGTCCTTTTGCAATAATTGGGCACACAAACCTCTCATTACTCTGACAGTTCTCTCATCTAGTCCGAGGGACTTGGCAAGATCTCCAAATTCATTCAGGTGCGTATGTTGGCATGTGATATGTCAGTGCTTCTCAAACTTGACCGGGCACATGAATCACCTGGGAGTCTTATTAAAAAGCAGGTTCTGATTCCGTAGTTCTGGGACGGAGCTGAAATGTTCTATTTCTAATAAGCTCCCAGACGCTGCTGGTTGTATGCCAATTTTGGGGTAGCAAGGTGACAAGCAATCTTGACACGGACCTCCTTAACAGAATGTCACTCCTCTTCATCTGCTCATGGATATCTTCCTTTCTTAGGCTTCCTAAAGCACTTGCTTGTTGCTTTGCAAGAAAACATAGAGCCACAGTAACTCCTCCAACAACAAATATTTGCTTCACAAATATCAGACTTAAGTCCCACACCTTCACCACGGGGCCTTCCTTTGTATACAGTGACTTTTTGTTTCAGTGTGGGATCATAGTGTAAACATTTTCACGACCTTTTAAAAGGCAATAAAGCTTAACAGGTTCAAGAGGACAATGCACCCAAATCAACAGAAGTGAAGAAAATACGGACAGCCACGACCAAGTTCATTAATGCCCAAGCAATGACAATTATGGGAAAACAGTGAACTCAGGATGCCATCAGTTTGTATGACTCATTCTGATTTCTCTGCATAATAAAATAGGAAAAAAGAAGAATATATGAAAGTATAATGATAGTATACTAAAAGAACAAGAACAATAGGAGGGCAAGGAAAGATATTGGGAATGAAACTATATAGCATAGCTTGCACTTATCTATTTGTTCATGATATATTCATTATTTATTACAGGTAAGGCACGCTTTGAGAAATTGCAGTGAACAGGCGGATCCACAGTTCCTGGCCTCCTGTAGCTTACAATTCAGCAGGGAGGCTGACGTTAGAAAAAATATAGTCAATCCTCAGAAATCTAGTCAGTCCTCAGAAAAAGTCAGTCCTTGTGGATTCTGTATTTGCAAATTTGCCTATGTATGGTCTGCTAGGGCCGGAACAAAGTACGACAGATGGGGGGTTTAAGTAGAAATTTATTTTCTCAGAGTTCTGGAGGCTACAAGTCCAAAATCAAAGTGCTGGAAAATTCCATTTCTGGCAAAGCCTCTCTTCCTTGCTTGCCGATGACCAATTTCTCATTATGTCTTCACATGACCTTTTCTCTATGCACCTGCAAATATAGAGAGAGGGTGTCTCTTCCTCTTCTTATAAGGACACCAGTCCTATTGGGTTAAGGCCCCACCCTTATGATCTCATTTAATCTGAATTACCCCCTTAAAGGCCCTATCTGTAAATACAGTCACATTGGGAGTTTGGGCTTCAACAGATCAATTTTGGGAAGTCTCAATTTAGTCCATAACAGCCTACTTCCTAAAATCTATTTGTAACCCCCAAATCAATACTTGCCATGCTTTCGCGGTCATTGACAGACATATGCAAAGCATCACAAAATTTGTGTTGCGTGACACATACGTTCCCAGTTGCAGTCGAACAAGGTGACTGCTGCCTTCTTGGTTCAGTTCTCACACTCTAAATGTCTTCTTCATGGTCTATAGGACTTTCAATGCTGTGTATTCTTCAGTTACAAATTTTGAATCTCCATTAAAAACTCTCAATGCATCCAGGGACACTTTTAGATGAACATAGGTGGTTTGGGAAAATATCAGACTCTGGTAGAAAGTCATCCCAGAAGTTGGAAAATTAAGAAGCCTTCTCCATTCTTGGTTCCTATAAAGAAGCAAATTAAAGAAAGTTATAGAACAGTCTTTCTTAATTTTCATAATAATTACTTTTTTTTTTTCCAGTTTGAAAACATTTTATTAGAGAATTTGATCTCAATACTTAAAAGAGGAATTGAAACGACTTTTTTCCAGTTCCATTAATGGCTTGTGTTCTGATTTCCAACCACCAGGTGGAGACCAAACAAAACTAATTAAAGTATTCCCAGCGTCTTCTGGTTTATCCGGAATGAGAGCGATTCCGTAATCTAAATTAGGGGCACAGAGAATTTTTCCCTCTTGTGAGTGAGCCACTGATCTCTTAGGGAATAAAACCTCACAGATCAAAGACCACATGCAAATTCAAAATAAACAAAGCTTTTCGAGGAGAACCATCAGGTGTTCAGTCAATGACTTTCAAAATTAAAATTGGGAAACATGTAGAGTTTAAATCAGTTTAACAAAAGTAAACATATTTACATTTCTGGGCTACATTATGGCCAGTTGGAGGATGGGTGAGATGAAGTAGGAAAAAAAAAAAAAACCAGCAGAAGAAAAAGAGAAAGAGGAAGAAAGAGAGGAAGACACAGACAGGCTACACAGAGTGAAACACGGAGCGGTTGAAGGCTGAGTTGAAACATGGAATGGGAGCCCGACTGTGTCCGACTGTCTGTCTTGAGGCCAGCACCCTTTCGATCCTTCTCCTTGTCCCAGTGCACGGAGGTTCTCCAGGTCAGCAATCCCACAGAGCTCTTTCAAAGGCTGATGCACCTTTAAGCATCCCCTTTCTGAACCGGGAATCAGGTCTGCTTTTATTTGCAAACTTCAAAGTTTAATTTTAAAGTGAAGATTTTTTTTTTCCCCACTGAACTTGTAAGATCTTCTCACCTCATGTAAAGAAATCACTTCAGTTTTTAACTTCCCTCTTTGTAACTTTAGAAGTGTCTTTAGGGGCGAGATATTTACTATCCATAAGCAGTCAGGGAGCTTTTGGTTTTTTTTTTTTTTTTTTTTAAGTTACGGGTGTCTCATTCTATCCTATTTGAAAGTCATAATTCATTCTAGTGGCTACATAATTATTCTGAACATTATTGCCAGTCACATCGATGGTCTGCGCATGTGTGTGAGAGCCGGAGTGGGTCACATGCATGCTACCTAATTAGAGCCTTGTGAAGATGTTCTATGACAGGAACAAAGATAAAATTTCTCTTCTGGGAACATAGGGTAACAGCAGATCCTGCTTCCTGCCTTTTGAGGGATCCAAAAGTTTCAGTCGCTACAGCTCACCACAAAGAGGGGGAAATGGCCCAGTGTCTATAGCTTACTTCTCCTTGTTTACCAGGAACTGGACACAATAAAATTAGGAGCCAGAGCCCAGCTATGGGCAGAACTTCTTCGTGAGGGTCTCATTGTTCAGATGAAATGTAGCAAACTGTCTGGCACAGTTGTCATTGTAACACTAGAAAGTAGTGGGGATATTGGACCCAGTCTCACTGTTTCAGAAAAGCCCATCTCCTAGGTACAGTGAATCACCACCATTTATCATATTTGATGCTTCTGTGAAGTTACATCATATGGAAGTTGGTAGCCTTTTCAAAAAAAATGTGATGGTATTCATATTTATTCCTATACCCCTTGGAGATTTTAAAAAATGGAGCAAAAAAAAAAAAAAGCCAACACTGTCTTCTTATTTAACCAGCCTCTACTTACTTTTTAAGCGCTTTAAACAAAAACAAATTTTTAAAAAAGATTTTATTTATTTATTTGACAGAGAGAGACACCGCGAGAGAGGGAACACAAGCAGGGGGAGTGGGAGAGGGAGAAGCAGGCTTCCCGCGGAGCAGGGAGCCCGATGCAGGGCTCCATCCCAGGACCCTGGGATCATGACCTGAGCCGAAGGCAGACACTTAACTGACCTAGCCACCCAGTGTCCCTAAACAAAAGCAAAATTGCCTCACTGGAAGCCAGCTGTGTGGCCTTGGAAGTTTCTGGGCGTCTGAGTCTCCAAGGTGGAGCAGCGTGCAAAGATGATATACTCAGGAGCCCGAAAAAGTGTTAGAACCTTTATTTACATTTTTTCCCATCTGAAATGTAAATAAATATATTAAGCTCTACTAATATTTTATATACGGATCACAAGAGTACAAGTATATAATTTATAAATGTACAAATTTGGGAAGTGCATGCTCAAAAATGTTTTACTTTTAATGCACATGATCAAAAAAGTGTGATTACTGATTTAGACATTTCAAAGATTGGGTTAGATTTAGTTTTTTGTTTTTTTTTTTAACTGCTGGTTGCAACCTGTTGCTGGGATGTGCAATTAATTCAGTGGATTTCTAAAGAGTGAAATAAAATAGAAAATACCAGAGTGTATTGCTCATAGCAAGAATAGCAAGCATTGAGTATTGTTCTGTGAAACTTTTCAGATGAACCCGTGTGAGAATGGGATCCAATGTAAAATCTTTTTTCTGTTGTGGCTTGTGGTTAAAAAAGGTAGGAAGCAACTGGACTTGAGTGGTTCTTAAAGCGTCATCCCCTGGACCAGCAGCAGCATCATATGGGCACTTATTAGAAAGGCAAATTCTTTGGGGCGCCTGGGTGGCTCAGTCGTTAAGCGTCTGCCTTCAGCTCAGGTCATGATTCCAGGTCCTGGGATCGAGCCCCGCATCGGGCTCCCTGCTCCGCAGGGAGTCTGCTTCTCCCTCTCCCACTCCCCCTGCTTGTGTTCCCTCTCTCGCGGTGTCTCTCTCTCTGTCAAATAAATAAATAAAATCTTTTTTAAAAATTTGTTTTTGTTTAAAGCGCTTAAAAAGTAAGTAGAGGCTGGTTAAATAAGAAGACAGTGTTGGCTTTTTTTTTTTTTTTTGCTCCATTTTTTAAAATCTCCAAGGGGTATAGGAATAAATATGAATACCATCACATTTTTTTTGAAAAGGCTACCAACTTCCATATGATGTAACTTCACAGAAGCATCAAATATGATAAATGGTGGTGATTCACTGTACCTAGGAGATGGGCTTTTCTGAAACAGTGAGACTGGGTCCAATATCCCCACTACTTTCTAGTGTTACAATGACAACTGTGCCAGACAGTTTGCTACATTTCATCTGAACAATGAGACCCTCACGAAGAAGTTCTGCCCATAGCTGGGCTCTGGCTCCTAATTTTATTGTGTCCAGTTCCTGGTAAACAAGGAGAAGTAAGCTATAGACACTGGGCCATTTCCCCCTCTTTGTGGTGAGCTGTAGCGACTGAAACTTTTGGATGCCTGGAGCATCTCTAGGACACGTCTGGTTACAAAAGTTTAAGACTCAGATATTCATTTAACTAAGGCAATGTTTTTCACATGCCAAGCAGGTCTGGGATGGGGCCTTGGAATCTTATTTTTAACAAATGTCTCTGGGATGCTTGTGATCAGATGAGTTTGGGTGACCCTTTACCAAGAAATGTGGAGAAGAGAGAGTCTGCAGAACCTATTTTCCAGAGCAGAAGCAGTGTTTTAGAGAAGTCAAGTCTAAAGCGGGGAAATAAGCCATTCAAACCAGAACCCTAATAGCTAAGAATTATCTAAACATTTCTAAACTGAATGAAATGACTTTTCTTTCATGTTGAGTGAGGAGAAACGGAGATTCTCTTCTGAAAAGCTTGCTCTGGAGTTCTGTGAAATTTTGGCTCCAGCACACAGTGGATGCTAACGAAGTGCTCATGCAACGAGCCTTGCTTTCCTACGATATGTATCCTCGGGGAGGCGGGCAGCTCCTGGACTCAAGAGTTTGGGGTAGATGTCGCAGGAGATGGTCTCAAATTCCTACATAGCTGAATCAGGCAAAATTTCAAATACATTGGTGGGGAAGAGACCCCACTTTTAAAAGTAACTATCACAATCGACTTAGTTTTGCCACTGCTAAAACTACATTCACTGTTGGTTGTAATTAAAAATAAAGTCTTTATAAGTTAGAAAAATAATGTCTGTACATTATGAATATATTCTATACACATGTGTATAAAAAAATCTGAAAATTCTCTGACACCCCCTTTCATTCTCAGCCCCCAACCCCCAAGTAACAATTTGGAGGCTATTTTCTGACTTTTTACTGTACATACATATAGTCTTTAAAAAACAAAATTAATATTGATGTCATTCTATAGTTTTTCAGGAGACAATTGATCATGAATATTTTCCTGTGTCTTTCCATATCTAGCCAAATCTTTTGAACACCAGCATATTTTAAATGTTGAATTTAACATATACCAAACTTATTTGGCCTCAGAACACTTTTAAACTTAGAATGTATTTTGACTGAATACCCACAAGAGCTCAAGGCAGATAACATGTGCTTGGATTAAAGGAGGCAGCTAAACAATGTCTCCTGAACACATTAATACTGCAAGAAATGATATAAATTTAGTTTACTGCATTAAAAAAGTTTTTAACAGAAAGAATAATAAGAGTGGAAAAAAGTGAAATCATTGCATTTTACAAAGAACAAAGCATATTGAGATTAAATAAAATGTTTTCATTTTATATGTTGTTATAAAATGTGACATAAAAACAAACTCTTAAAAATAGCATTTTGGGGTTACTTTTTTTTTTTTAAGATTTTATTTATTTATTTGACAGAGAGACACAGCGAGAGAGGGAACACAAGCAGGGGGAGTGGGAGAGGGAGAAGCAGACTCCCCGCGGAGCAGGGAGCCCGATGCGATGTGGGGCTCGATCCCAGGGCCCTGGGATCATGACCTGAGCCGAAGGCAGACGCTTAACAACTGAGCCACCCAGGCGCCCCTTGGGGTTATTTTAAGACATAGCTTAATAGCAGCAATACTGTTTTGGGGTAAAAATCTTATATGTGGTAAAATATCACATGTTGTCTCCAACCCAATATTTTTAAAAATCCCATTTTTAAATAGAAGAACATTGTAACCAAGGAAAGAAGTGCATAAACAGTACAAACATTTTACAGTCTCTGTATTCTTGATTTAGATGCTCTAAAAATCTTTCATTATCTCATGTTCAATAGCTCTCTGCTGAGTTTTCTAGAAACTGATGGTTTGGGCTCCTGGGTGGCTCAGTTGGTTAAGCGACTGCCTTCGGCTCAGGTCATGATCCTGGAGTCCCGGGATCAAGTCCCACATCGGGCTCCCTGCTCAGTGGGGAGCCTGCTTCTCCTTCTGACCCTCCCCCCCTCTCATGCTCTCTTTCTCTATCTCATTCTCTCTCAAATAAATAAATAAAATCTTAAAAAAAAAAAGAAACTGATGGTTTAAAAACTTCATTTTTATGTTGACCTATTCAAATATTTTGCTCTTTTAACTTGCGCAAAGCTTTTGAACCACAAGACTGTTTTTTCATTGGGAACTTTCTTCTTTCAGCCTTCAGTCCATGAGGAACAATTCTGTATGTTATAAGTGCTTAATATTAACATCAAATAATCACCTCAAATGAGCATGGCAACTGTGAGATAAGACACCAGGGATGGAGCAGAGCAGTTGTCTCTCATCCGGGAGAGAATGTGCAAAGAGATGGTTGGATGGACGTAAGAGCTTCACAGGCATGCACTTACCACTGTAGGCTGAAAGAAGAAAGTTTCTAATGAAAAACTCTGAGGTTCGAAGCGGTAAAGTGACTTGTGCAAGGTCCCTAAAATTCAAATTTGTATTTATGTGATGTCGAAGCCTGTGCATTATCCACCATGGCGGGATTCCTTCTGCTTCAGTCATTTACCCACCATTAACATTTTCATTGTGTGTATGACAGCTTTATTTCTTGGTTAAGATATATTTTTAAATTGACTCACTTTTTTGGTGTGTTTTACATAAGCATATTTTATTTTATTTTATTTTATTTTATTTTTTTTAAAGATTTTATTTATTTATTTGAGAGAGAGAGAATGAGAGAGAGAGAGCACATGAGAGGGGGGAGGGTCAGAGGGAGAAGCAGACCCCCTGCCGAGCAAGGAGCCCGACATGGGACTCGATCCCGGGACTCCAGGATCACGACCTGAGCCGAAGGCAGTCGCTTAACCAACTGAGCCACTCAGGCGCCCCTACATAAGCATATTTTAAAAGGAGATTTTATATTAGTAATCTTCAAAGTGGTGAATGAAGACTTTACAAATGGAACCAAGCAAAGATGGTTTTAAGGCAATTAATTTTCAGATCCTCAATGTCCATAGTTGGAAGTTTTTTTTTTAAAGATTTATTTATTTATTTGAGCGGGGGAGTGGCAGGGGGAGAAAATCTTCAAGCAGACTCCCCGCTGAACATGGAGCCAGGGGCTCGATCTCATGACCCTGAGATCATGACCCATGAGATCATGACCTGAGCTGAAACCAAGAGTCAGACACTTAACCGAATGAGCCACCAGGCTCCACTTCTATAGGTATTCTTTACTAATACAAGTCTACCTGGGGACACGTTCCCCGCTTCTCTTCTCTCCCTGTCCTATTCTTACTGTGAGGCCTTGCTCTGGGGGATAAAAGTCTCTGGGGTCTAAACAGCTTAGGTATTGTTTGGGTAACAAGTCCTTTTGTAAGGTAGGAATTTCTCAATTTTTATTTCAGCAAAATTGAAGAAAGACCTAATTGAAATTTCAACATGTTGATCACTAAAAATAATATCTAAGGAGAAATCACTATGTGGATTTTGAGATAGAGCTCAGATGAATTCAAGGATCGATGTTGCCATAACAAAACTCCCATTCCCATCTACTTATGTCAACTAGGTTTTTCAGAGCTGACATCTAAAAAAATGAAAAATAAAAATGAAATTAATTCTATCTTTTTAAATTTTTTTATAAAGACTTTATTCATTTATTTGAGAGAGAGACAAAGAGAGTGAGAGAAAGTGAGAGAGAGAGAGAATACGAGCAGGGTGAAGGGCAGAGGGAGAAGCAGACTCCCTGCTGAACAGGGAGACCGATGTGGGACTCGATCCCAGGACCCTGGAATCATGACCTGAGCTGAAGGCAGACAATTAACTGACTGAGCCACCCAGGTGCCCCCAAAATGAAATTAATTCTAATATCTGTCTCATTCAACAAGTAAATAATATTCATCCATGGATACATTAATTAACTTAAAATTATCAGCAAGTTCTCTTATTAAGATATGTGTTTCCAGTAGAGCTTTTAAGTTTAAAATTTATCATGATTTTTAATATTTTCTGGGTTTTTTTGATTAATTGTATACTGACATAATGATATACTAATAACTTAATTGAAAAAAATTTTAACACGTAGAACTTTATGGTCATGGGTAATAAAACTTGTTTTAGTCTCTTCAGGCTGCTATAACAAAAATACCTTAGACTAGATGGCTTACAAACAACAGAAATTTATTTCTCACAGTTCTAGAGGCTAGGAAGTCCAAGATCAAGGTGCAGGCAGATTCAGAGCCTGGTGAAGACCCACTTCCTGGTTCATAGATGGCCATCTTCTTACTGTGTCCTTACGTGGTGGAAGGGATGAGAGATCTCTCTGAAATCTTTCTTATAAGACTATGAATCGCATTCATGAGGGTTCCAGTCTTATGACCTAATCACTTCCCAAACACTGAATACCATCACCCTGTAGTTAGGATTACAACATATGAATTTGAGGAGGGGGGGTCCACATTCAGTCTATAGCAGAAATGTATTTTGATTCTTATAAGCATATTTTCATTGCAGTAAGTAGGGTTATAAAGACTTTCAGGCTTAATAATATATGACATGGAGTCAGGGTCTCTTAACCACAATACATTATGGGGCAGTTAATTCTCTGTTGGTTGTTTTGGGGCTTGCTTTCCTGTGTTCTTAAGAATAATTAGCAACATTCCTGGCCTCTACCAACTAGACACCAGTAGCATATCCCCCAACTCCCCAAGTTATGACAACCAAAAATGTGTCTAGATATTGCCAAAAGTTCTTTGTGGCACAGAATCACCAGCAGTTAAAAACCACTGCATTAGGTTATAATTTTGTGGGGGGAGTGAAATGGAAAATAGAAATTAAAGAGGAAAGGAATCATGTGCAATTTCTGCCTCTTAAAGGAGAGCTTGTTCATCTTTAGTTAATAATGGATATCTAGTCACAATGAGATTTAGATTCTACTGCTCTATACACCATATCAATGGAAAACCAATTTTCCTTGCTGTTACGGATTAAACTGTGATCCCCCCAAAAAGATATATTGAAGTTCTAACCCCTGTTTCCTCAGAATATGATATTATTTAGAAATAGGGTCATTACAGGGATAATCAAGTTAAAATGGTTATTAGGGTGGGTCCTAATCTAGTCTCATGTCATCCTTATAGAAAGGGAAAATTTGGACACAGACACAGACATTCAAAAAGGAAGACAGTGTGAAGATGGCCATGTGGTGTGGGAAGCAGAGACTGGGCTGATGGTAAACCAGGGAATGTCAAGGATTGCTGGTCACCACAGGAAGCTAAAAGAGGCAAGGAAGAATTCTACACGGAGTCCCAGGTGGAGCATGGCCCTGCCAACACCTTGATTTTGGATTGCTAGCCTCCCAAACTGTAAGGCAGTAATTTCTTCTGATCACCCAGTTTGTGGTTCCTTGGTATGGCAGCCCTTATAAACTAATATAGTTGCCATAAGAATAAAACCATAAAAACAAATACATTAAAAACAAGACTGCTCTTAAATGTTATTAAATTCCAGCTAGATGCTTAGGAGTCTACTAAAGACAGGCCTGGGCCTCACTATCTCTTTATGAAAAGGGAAGAATAGCCAGTGTTATCACGTTCATAACAGGATTATTTGCAATAGACAAAAGGTGGAAGTAACCAGAGTAACCGGATGATGGATGTATCCCCATTGGACCCACTGATGGATGAATGGATAAACAAAATATGGTATACACAGACAATGGAATACTATTCATACTTAAGAAGAAGTTCTGACACATGCTATCACATGAATGAACTTTGAGGGCATTATGCTAAGTGAAATAAGCCAGCCACAAAAGGACAAATACTGTATGAGTCCACTTACATGAGGTACTTAGGGTAGTCAGATTCATGGAGACAGAAAGTGGAGTGGTGGTTGCCAGGGGTAGGAGGAGGGAAGAATGGGGAGTTACTGTTCAATGGGTACAGTTTCAGTTTTTCAAGATGAAAGGAGTTCTGTGGATGGATGTTGGTAAAGGTAGCAAGCAATGTGAATGTAATTTATGCCACAGAACCGTACACTTAAAAATGGTTAACATGGGGGGGGCGGTGCCTGGGTTGCCTTTGGATTTCCTCCAGAGGCTCAGTTGATTAAGCATCAGACTCTTGATCTCAGCTCAGTTCTCTCTCTCTCTTTTTTTTTTTTAAAGATTTTATTTATTTATTTGACAGAGAGAGACACAGCAAAAGAGGGAACACAAGCAGGGGGAGTGGGAGAGGGAGAAGCAGGCTTCCTGCTGAGCTGGGAGCCCCATGCGGGGCTCGATCCCAGGACCCAGGGATCATGACCTGAGCCGAAGGCAGACAGACACTTAACCGACTGAGCCACCCAGGTACCCCCTCAGCTCAGTTCTTAATCTCAGGGTCCCGAGTTCAAGCCCTGTGTTGGGCTCCATGCTGAGTGTGGAGCCTACTTAAAAAAAAAAAAAGTTAACATGGCAAATTTTATATTGTGTATTTTACCACAATTAAAAAGAGAGAAAAAAAAGAATAGCCAATGTTAAAAGAGATGTATGTTGAAGGCCTAGTAACACAAAATTGAGGTGACCTAATCATGCAGATTAGAAGTTAATTGAAATTTGGATAACTTTCTATGTGAGTCAGTATTATCTTTTTGCTGGATAAATGTCTACACAGTACCTAGTTTCCCACAGGGTAGGAAACGGTACCCTACTTCATGTGGTAACTACCCCTGAAAAGGGTTTAAGCCACAGAGAGCCAACGGCCTGGGCTTGGACCTAGGTCCTTTGACTCTTAGTATAATACATTTCCTTTTTTTTTTTTTCTTTTTTAAAATTTGAGTATAGTTGACATGCATGTTACATTAATTTCAAGTGTACAACATAGTGATTCAACAAGTCTATATATTACGCTGTGCTCACCGCAAGTGTAGCTCCCATCTGTCCCCACACAACACTACTACAGACCATTGGCTATATTCCCTATGCTGGACCTTTCATCCCCATGAGTTTTTATCCAGTACACGTTCCCTGTAACACAAAAGAACTTCTATTTGGGAATAATCACACCTGGACCTCAGGTATTGGATCAGAGAACAAACTGTGAGCCCAGTGGCCCTCTGTGCGGTTGGTGGTTGGCAGTGAAGCATCCTAGAGGGAAGGTTAGAGAAAGGAACTCTTGGATATTCAGTGTCCAGGGAGAAGTCAGGGAGCTTTGAAGCAAAACTAAAGTGCCGAGGAGAGAGACAGCGACCAGAAAAAGTAAATACAGTTTCTATGGTTTCATTGTGATATAATTGAGGAGAACAGTGAAGATCCATGCTGGAAAATTGCAGCAGGCCTCTTGGACAAATGAAGTTATTTGGTAGTTATCTCTATTATTCCTGTTTTGTTGGATCATTCTGGGGTGCCTTGCAGCTTGGATAGTTATTAAATGATAGCTGGAGACAGATGCTTAGAAGCATTTAATCTAGAATTAGAAGCAAGGAAGACTGGGGATGATTTTGTTAAGTGTGAACAGGAGTAGCAGAATATGTTCAGACCAAATATTATTTGAAACACTAATTTTATGCCTGAATTTAGAAGACACATTTTAAATGTGGGTTTGAAATTAGTTTGGGCATTGTCTTTAAGCAGGGATTGCATAAATTATTTGAAAGCTGGGTCTCATTAAAAATGCATTAAGTAACAATCAGATACTGCGTGTCTGCTAATGTGATAAAGCAGGAGGCGTAGGACACCATCTAGGAAGCTTCTTGCCAATGATGTAGAACTTGAATCTAAGCTAGCCCCTAGAGGTAACTTCACTTTACAGGAGACATGGGAGAGAGGAGAGAAGAAAAGATTAAATAATAACATTTGAGCTAAGATCTGCTTTAAAATACTTCAGCAAGGAAACAAAAGTAAAAGGAATGTGCATTCATTTCCTGGGGCTACCATAACAAATCACCACAAAATGGGTGGCTTCAAACAACAGAAATTTATTGTCTTTCAGTTTTGGAGGCCGAGAATCCAAACAAGATATTGGTAGGGCTGGATTTCCTCCCAAGACTCCAGGGGAGTCTTGTCTCCTCCAGCTTCCACTGACTCCAGGTATTCCTGGACTTGTGGCTCTATCACCCCAAGCTCTGCCTCAGTGGTTATATTGGCTCCTCCCCTTCTATGTTGAGATTTCCTCTGTCTCTTTCTTACAAGGCTACATGTGATTGCATTTAGAGTCCACCTGGGTAATTCAGGATATGCCCCTCCTCTCAATATCCTTAACTTTTTAGAAGGTGACATAGTGTCAACAGGGAAGAATTCCTCAGAAGCCAAGAAACGTAGAGTAGCACAAGTGCATACTTACGTAGTTGTAAAACAAAAACAAAAAGTCCCCGGAGACAACATTCTGGTTTTACCTTTTGTGAGGCTTAGTTCTCCACTTTTTTACAGTAAAATGACTTCATAGCCACAACTCAGCCATCCTCTTTTCCTAATCACATGATGTGAAGGCAAAGGACTCAAGAAATGTTGGCTAATGACATTCTTATTCTGAAGAAATTCTCATGCAGAGGAAATTCTCATGCAATCGGACAAAGATATATGGATAAACAATCTTGGTTATAGGAAAAAAACCAAGTGCCAGTTGTCCATTAATAGGGAAATGTTATGGTATGGCTTCTTATACGATACTATGCAACCATTTAAATGAATAAAGATGATCTCTGTGGTGTTATAAAAGGATGTCCATTGATTATTGTAGATTTGTAGAAAGCAAGTCGAAGAAGAATATGTTTAGTATGATCCCACTTACGTAAAAAACCCCCCCACACACATAATGTGTGATGTGCGTATATCTGAATTATATGCAGCTCAGCTGCAGAGTTAGCAGAGGTTAACTCTACAGAGCAGGGTTGAGAATGAATAGGTAGGGGAGGTTTTGCCTCTCAAAAAAAAATAAACTTCTTTATTAGAACTTTTCAATGATCATGTGGTCTTAAGGGAATACACATTTCTTTTTTTTAATTTTTAAATTATTATTTTTATTATAAACTATTATTATTACTGTTATTATTATTTTAAAGTAGGCTCCATGCCCACCGTGGAGCCCAAAGAGGGACTTGAACTCACAATCCTGAGATCAAGACCTGAGCTGAGATCAAGAGTCAGTCGTTTAACCAACTGAGCCACCCAGGTGCCCTGGAAATACACATTTCTAACAAATAAACAAATAGCACCTCTGCCCTGCACTGAGGCTGCAGAAATCAGAGACATCAGTGAGCTGATTGCAGTGTGATTGGTATTCTATGGATGGTGACTTACCTTTCTTCATTCCAAGGAGGATATATTGTCACATATTGTTCTCATTTTGCTCATTCCGTATGGCCATCTTTTGAATCACAGAGCTGCCTCAATGAAATAAAATAGATGAATCAATGAATAGGAATGATTTGTGTACAGCTTCAACATAATTTGTTCCAGAAAAGGAATTATTTTTTTCTTGTGATCTCTAACCCATTTGAGTACAACAGGGAGAAAAACATGGGATATGGCATCCCACAGTCTGGAATCTCGTTCTACCACTAACCAGATCTGAGATCTTTGGAAGGTTACAAGCTCTCAGGATTCTCCAAACCCGTTTCCCTATCTGTGAAATGAGCAAAATACTTGCTTTTCCAAACCTTTACGATAAGATAGCTGTGAGGAAGAGATTAAAGGGGAAAAAAGATTTTGGAGGTAACCTGAATTATCATAGGTGCTATTTCCAGGACTTAAAAATCACCCAGTTTTTTCCTAGACCTTTTGGTCAAAAAGTGATGCTTAGAAGAGAAAGAGAGCATGGCCTCAATCAGATGGCCAGAAAGAGATAAAAAGGAAAGCGAGAACAAACGTTTATTGCATGCATATGTTGGGCCAGTTCCCAGTTAAGTGATGTACATATTTAATCTTGTTTAATCCTCACAACAAACCTATGATCTGGTTATCTCAACCTGCATTTGCAGATCAGAAAACTCAAAAATAAAGAATATGTCACATAAATGTGAACCCTCATTCATTCATCCACCCAGCCCTCCATCCATTTAATAATAGTACTAGGTACCAGGAATACAACTGAATAAAAAAGGAGTCTCTGCTCTCACCGAACTACCTTTGAGGGAGACCTGGTTTGAAGGTTCCCAGCTATCAAAGGGCAAAAGGGGGATTCTCATTTAGTTTTACATCGCTCGGCTTCTGGCTCTAAGCATTGGCAACCTTCTGTGCCATGTTCTTAGTTCATTTTAAGTCCCACGTGTTGGTCCCAGAACCCTGATGCCCTTTCTTCTTCTCCTCCGACAGTCTCGATGTTGTGCCAACATTTTTTAATATTCAGGGGCAGAAGCTTGTGTTAACCAGTTTTTTTTTTTTTTTTTCTCCCCAAGTGTGATTATCTGAGCAGAGGAAACTTCCAGGAAAGCTGCAAGCCCGGATGAGTCAGCTGTCATCATGGCCATTACCTAATGCGGAAAGGGGATGGGCTCGGGAAGCTGACGTCAGTGAAAGAGCAGAGACTCACAGGTTTGGAACTCGAGGTCCGGGAAGCAAGGGGCTGGCTCCGTTTCAGCAGCCAGTGCTAAGTCTTCCCTTGTTCATTCTTTCTGGAGCACGGGACCGGGTAGCCTTCAAGAGTCCCACTTATTTTTATTTTCCTTTTTAAAGATTTATTTATTTGAGAGAGAGAGAGAGAAAGCGAGAGAGCGGGAGGGGGCAAAGGGGCAGATCGAGAGACTAGCCAAGCCAACTCCCTCTGAGCTGGAAGCCAGATGCTAGGCTGGAGCAGGGGGGCGTGGGGGCATGAGATCAGGACCTGAGCCAAATCCAAGCGTAGGATGCTCAACTGACTGAGCCACCCAGGCGCCCCAAGAGTCCCATTTAAAAAGAGGCTGATATTCCTGAGAAGGAACTTCTTTTTGATCTTAGTGAGTGCTTCACAAGGACAGTCAACTGGGGACAGGATAGGATGGAGCAGGAAAGGGGAGAAGCGAGGGAGAGAACTAGGGCCTGCGAAAGGTGGATGAGAGGAGTGGTTTCTAGGAGGGCCCTACAGACCTAGGTTCTTGAGTCAACCACCGAGGTTCTTAAGCTGATGTCCCAACACTGAAACCGCTTCTTGTGTCCAGGGCAGCCATAAAAATGAAACTGATTCTCATGGAGAGTCAAGATAAGGTTAACAAAGGCAATACGACAAAGGGTACTAGTGTTGCTGATCTTTATTGCATTGCTTAGAAGTAATGCTGCATAAGCTAAATATCCTTCATCCCATGCTGTGTTTCTTAGGAAACCTCCTGACTTGTAAGGTATCCATGTGGTAGAAAGCAAGCACACAAAAGTCCGCTGCTCATTTGTGTACCTCTTCGTTCTGTGGATTCTCAGGGCACCCTGCCCTGATTTTCCTGTCTGCTGATGGTGCCTCCAAGCCAGCCTCCACTCTGCCCAGATGTGGACTTCCTACCTGCATTCTCTCAAGGTACTCTTGACTCAGAAGTTACACCCAGACTCAGCCGTAAACAGACGAGTCTTTTTTTTTTTTTAAGATTTTATTTATTTATTTGACAGAGAGAGAGAGGCACAGCGACAGAGGAAACACAAGCAGGGGGAGTGGGAGAGGGAGAATCAGGCTTCCCGCTGAGCAGGGGGCCCGATGCGGGGTTCAATCCCAGGACCCTGGGATCATGACCTGAGCCAAAGGCAGACGCTTAATGACTGAGCCACTCAGGTGCCCTCAGACGAGTCTTTAGGTTGCCATTTCCCATCTCCCAACTTGTTGGGAGTTATCGTTTCCTGGCTTCTCCCTACCAACACCTGAAATATAGCATCCTAAATCAACTCCCTTCATCCTCTCTTCCCTCTTCTCAGAATAAATATCAGAATAAGTCTTCCTTAGTCACTCCTTATTTATTTTTATTCCTTTGTAGGTATGCAACTCATTATTTTGAAAACTGAGAAGTAAAAGGAAAGAATTAAGTCCCTATCTTCCTTATATGAACCGTACCTCAGGGTAACTGAATAGCTGATTAGGGCGAGTTTATCTTTAGAGAAGTAATTTCACTTTATGAGTGAGAAGGAATGATAGAAGTAACAGCCTACTGGTCTAGACAGTGATTATTAATTGCTGCCCAAATCACAAAATAGGGACAAACAGACATTATAGGATGGAAGTATACATCATCACTTATTAATTAATCTGGATAAAATATGAACCTGAATCTGATTAAGCTTGTAGATCTAATTAGCTAATCTAACTCTAGAGGACAGATGATTCTACCAGAATGCAATCAGGAAAAATCAGACTTTGGAAAAGCTACAGGACAAACAACACTAATTTTTAAAGAATTTCAAGGGAAACAGAGGGAAGTAGGGAATCTATAGATTAAAAGAGACTTCAGAGGCATGCCAGCCAGTTGCACTGTAGGGACCTTATTTTGATCTGAATTCCAACAAATTCACTATAAAAAAATTTAAAACAACCAGGGAAATGTAGACATAAACTAGATTTTTAATAATACTGAGGAATTATTGTTCATTTTAAGTGGGATAATAGTAATGTGTTTTTTTTAAAAAAAAGAATTCTTATCTTTTAGAATTATGTGCTGAAATATAATAGGAATGGAGGAAATGTTAGGAGATCTATTTTGAATTTCTTTCAAAATAATCCAGAGGATAGTGAGGAAAATTGGTGCAAGTGTAAATAATACAAGATTGCTCATGAGTGGATAATTGTTTAAGCTGGGTGGTAGGTACAAAGGAGTTCATTATACTGTTTACTTTTGTATATGACTAAAAATTTCCACAGCAAAATGATAAAAAATTTAGAAGACAAACCACTGGAAGAATGGACATGGAATGTATAACTTCCCAAAGATCAGAGGGGTAAAATATGAATAAGAAAACAATCAATTGAACAAAAGCCAGGAAAAGGGAGAAAAGGGGGGGTGGGAACTAGATAGCATTCTAAGGAGAAAACACAAAATAAGATGGCAGAAATACAGCCAAATATGCTTGTAATGATACATGAAAATGGATTAATCTATTAAAGACAAATTGGAAATTCAGCTCTCTCTCTCATATACACATGTATATTTTTTAACAAGAGAAACCCCTAAAAAAATGAAAAGAAGGGAAATGAACAGGTAGAAAACTATCTGCTAGACTAAACAAATGATAATAAACCGAAATTAGGTAAAACTGTTCAATAAGATAAGGACTGAAACTTCCTGGATGGAATTAGCAACACAGTGCTCATTGGTGACCCTGTGAAAATGGTTTTGGGGCCCAGTGGGAGCTCCTCCCATGTCAGACTGCGTGCAACAAGCAGTGAGTGCAAGAGGAGGAAGTGGAAAGGCGGAATAGGTAACAGAAAAAGCAAGTGGAGAGAGCACACTCCCAGTTAGGCGGAGAGGGTTACTTATTTATCATGTGTTTACATATTAAGCCTGTATAAACACTGATGCGATGAAGTCCCAGGAGAGGGGGAAGGAGAAGAAATGAAAGAGAGGGAGAGGGGAGGGGAGGAGGCCGAAAACAATGAGACCCAGAGCACCAGGGAGGACATTAGCAGAAGACAAGAAGAAAACACCTTCTATTTTATTTTATTTCTAATTTATTAATTTGTCATTACACAAACAATACATGAATGCATACTCAAAAACATCGAATATTACAGTTAAAGCTAATGCACTCCACCAAACTACTGTTAACAGTTTGGTTAGTATCCTTCCAGACCTTCTCTGTACATTTTTATAATATACAAGTAGGTACTTAAGAAGTACACTATACAGTATTTATTTGTGTGTGTGTATATATGCGTCTTAAAATCAATGGTATCGTATGTATTGCATGTATTAGCCTTTATTTTCCTCCAAACTTTCAAAAAACTTATTGTATCTTCGAGATCTTTCCATGTCAGTATGTGTATGAATCTTATTCTTTTTCATTGATGCCCAGTGTTGTATATTGTTCCATCCTCTTGATGGGTATTTTGTTTTTTCCAATTTTATTCTATTACAAAGGTACAATTGTACAAGCCACCCTGTGAACACAAGTATGAAAAGTGTGTTTCATTAAAAACTGGAAATGTTGGGTGACAGGGCATGTGAATTTTAAATTTTAATGGATATCATTCGACTGCCTTTAAAGGTAGCTGTGCCAATTTATACATTTACTAGCAATGTAGGATTCCTGTTTTTCCAGACCCTTGCAGCCTTGTGATTTACATATATTTTAAGTATTTGCCAATTGGATTTGAGATAGTTTCTTATTTTTTAATGTGCATTTCCTTTATTTTGCTGAGGTTGGGCATCTCTTCATAATCTTGTAAAACTTTTTGCTTACCTGCATTTTCACAGGGAGGTTTCTAAGGGATATGTAACCAAAAAGCGTAAGACTTACTGCTTGTCTAGCTGGAATTAATTTTTGTGAGCTAGAGATCTAAATCCTTTTTCCCAAATGGTTATGTCATCCCAATACTATTTATTAATAATCCATTCTTCCCTTACTGATTTGAAACGTTACTTTTATCCTTTACTGAATAATAATTGTTTCTGGATTCTCAGCTCTATCAGATTTATTTTTGGCATCAGGCACCTGAGTTATTCTTAACTTGGTTCATTGAATGGTAGCTGATTTTGTCAGCCAAGATAATGAGTGTGTTGCTTATGAGACAATAGATATTATAACTCATGACACACAAATTCTATTCTAGTTAAGTTTGATTTAAATCAGTTCCATTATCTACAAACTGAGTATTAAAAAATGTGTAAACTTCTTTTAGGGGACAACTCACAGGCTCAATATAGAGATAGGAAGCTTTTCACCAAGTCCCCTCTTTCTAAAAGTATTGTTTGATGTAAAAGCTTTTTGGTGATTTAAAGTTGTTTCCTGGCAATGTCAAAGGGTTTCATGTGGCATGGCAGTATTACTGTTGATTTACATGAACCTTCCATTCAACAGATTATATGAGGTGCAGAAACTAAGACATATACTTCGAATAAACAATGGCACTTTAGTTTTCTTTTACATTGGATGATAGCTCCTGGAGTGCACAAATCGTGTTCCACTTATCTTTCTATCCCCAAACATCTAGCACAGGGTGCAGCACCTGAATTGAAATAAGAATTGAAGTGCATTTCAACAATGTTTCTATAAAATAAAAAATAAAACCCAAACTTCTCAAAAACAAAACCTTGAGGGGATTTACAAAGTTACACATACTTATTTTTTTCTGTCCATCAGACACCTGATTAAATTATATATTATATATTTTAGTAGAAACACTAGAGTAAGACACTGACCTGATATTATTTCATGCCAAGTGTGGGAAAAAATATTCCCTTGCTGTCCATGACGTCCTCAGGTATGATCTATCTATAGATGCGTTGCTTGCCTGTGAAATGATGATAAGAACTGTGATCTGGAAAACAGTTGGATTGCAGTGGGCAAGAATACTTTACAGTTGTTATATAGAAAGATGAAAAGGTAAAAACTTTTTTTGGGGGGGGGAAGTAAAAGTGTGGCATTTGCCTTGTTTTAAAATTCAGTTATTTTTATGATCTAATCACACCTTTTCCTTCCCTCTTTCAAAGGGATAACTTTGGCTTCTGTGGGCAGTGTTAGTCCATAAATTTAGATGCTCTGTTTTATAGCTCAATCCATGACATCAGATCATGGGAAAATTCTCAAAATTGCCTAATCTATCAGTTTCCCTGGTTAGGAGAAGAAAAAATAAAGCTAACTCACTAAGTATGTTGAACAAATTTTATGACCAAGTAGACTGTGTCAGTGCAAAATACCGACTTCATACTTTCCTGTTACCAATCCTGAAAGACTGTCTCACTTTTATTTATGATGATTGTTTTATTTTAAAAAAAGAGGTCTATGACCTTAACTTGCTTTGTATAGTGCCTCACTTAGCAATTTTCACCTGTGAACATAGCATGTTATACCAATTGTAGCCCACTCAGAAAATCATTAAATAGCACTTGGACAGTAATATTCTCCACTGACAAAGGAATACATACATTCAAAGGACAGATCTTGCTATAGAAATTCTGTGACTTGGCATAGAAATACATGTAACAGGGATGCATCCTAGAATGCTGAAAGGGGGTAAATAGGGAGCAAATATCCGTCACTACACAATAAATCATTAGTATTGCTAGAAAATAGAAACATGAGTTACTAGGTTTGAGGCAGGAGGAGGTGGGAGAAAAGGTTGTTTTGCTTAGGCAGCGGACTTACGTGGAAGAAAGAAGCCTTCCTGAATTGAACTGTGTCAAAGAATGAAGAAAAGTTGAAGCCAGCAAAACCTATTTTGACTTGGGTTTCAGTATCTGCAATGGGACCAGAACCCGTATTGTTCTTTTTGGGGAGGGATAGCCCTGAAAGACAGGCTTTGGACTCATGCTTCTGGGCCACTCTAATCCTAGTCACCATAAAAGGACTAAATTTGGTTGACCTATAGGGCCGAATTTATAGAGGCATAAATGTGATAGCCAGGGCTCCTCGGTTCCCCTTACCCTTTTGCTAAATTCGTGAAATTCCTCTAAACAAAGACTTCCATTTCGTAGAGGTATATGGCTATTGGAAGGAAAAGTTTTGACTAAAACATTTTAAGACTTGGGGTTCTCAGATCTTTCTTTGGAAGCAGAAAAAATAGGCACCTGATGTTGGGAATGGTGTAGAAAGATCCAAGAAAAACTTCCTAATGAGCATTACAAATCTGCCTATTTATCATTTTGTAATTTTGCTTATTCATCATTTCTGGATTATTCTCTCCTAAATTATTTCTCCACTTTCAGTTTCAGCTCACCAATCTACTGCCCATCATTGATAACTAGAATGGTTTATTTTTCTAAAATGCTTATCTGATTACAATCCCACTGCCTAAAATCATTCAATAAATTATTTTTGCTCTAGATGCCAACCTACTAAGGTGGATGAGTCAGCCTGCATGTCTGTCTCCTGGGAAACAATTCTGTGACTATCCAAAGAGCTTTGTTTATGCTCTCCTCTAAGCTTTTGAGCACTTTTTTCTTACCAGGTGTCACCTCTTTGAGGGAACCTTCCTTGACAAAACCATCCTTGACTGTTTTTATTATTGCATTGTACATGTTGGTTTGTGTTTGACCTCAAACTGTGAATCTTTAGAGCTGGGCTTTGTCCTCTTAACAAAATTATTGAAGAGAATTGAGTCATGTCACAAAGTGCCTGCCACTGAGCCTCCTTTTTTTAAAATAAAAAAACAACTCGTGACTTATAAATTTATTCCCCCCCAAATCAACTGATATTTTATTTCTGGTTCTACAGAGATAAATTCCCATGAAGAACAGGTATTTTTGTTACTCTAATTCTAAGGACTTCCCCTCGCTCTTTTTAAAAAGGTCTAGGAGTGACTAGAGTTTGGAACTTGGAGAAACATCACAATCTCTGACCTGTGACAATTCTTTGTGAATAAAAGCAGTTATGATTACCCATCCCCTGGGACCTGATGGTAAAGCATTCTGTCTTAATACTTCTACTTAACTCAGAAGGTAACAGAATTGGAAATATCCAGTTATTTTCAACATACAGCTAAAGTAACTGCATACTTAGTATCTCATAATCCTTTTTTGGGAGGGGGCATAGCAAGCTGTAAAATCACATCATTAACTACCAAAAGTAAATTTTCTTTGGGGAAAGTTAGGTTTGTATTGCAGACACATTGCCATTATCAGAAACAAAATTTTCACTTGTGAAATTTTCACTTGTGATTTTCTGGTTGGCTAAAGTAAACCAACAGAAAACTTATGTGGCACCTTGGTCTATGGGCATTACACTGAGAAAATTATAGATGGCATTCCTGTAAGACTGTGCCCCCAAATTGGCATCTCAATAAATATTCCAATTATGTGGAGAAAGAGACCTTAAATCTCCTGAGGTCAAACTGATATTTACTTACGTTCCTAAACAAACTAATCACTTGGGAGAATGTCTGATATTGTTCCCAAAACAGTGAATCTGATTCTGAAAAACAATAAGCTTTCCCACCTTTAAGTCTGTCCCTGACTTTGGAGTGGGGGCATGCCTCAGGAGAGTAGGTTTGGATGTAAAGGCTTCCTTTCACAGCTGTTTTCAGGAGTAGATACTGGGGAGGGGGATCCACTGGGAAGAGGGAGGGGAGATGGGAGAGCAAAGGACAAGCACTATTGTAATTTTGTATTTTTTGAACACTGCACCATGAGTTATCGTCTTGTATTATTAAACTGAAAAGTTTATTAATATTTAAGGCTCTTGATACATATTGCCAAATTACTTTCTAGAAGTACATAAGAAAGCTTGCCTTTTCTACATTAGGTCCTGCTATTTAAAAGACAAATGACAATTTGTTAAATATTAATTTGCATTTCTTAGGTTACTAGAAGCTGAAACTTGAGAAACTGCCATTTCTTCTGTGAACTACCCATATTTTCTGTCCTGGTGGTTTTTTTTAAAATGTAGAAGTAGTAATAATTGCTTTTAATTACCATTTAAAATTAATGTATCAATCATTTCCTTTCTGATTACTTTGTATTTATAAAGTGTTTTTCTATCCCAAGACCCAAAATTTGTATTTTCACAAAAATCTCAACCTTTCCTAATACTAGTTTTTCTTTGCCTGTATAGTATAAAATATCACACTGTTTGCATTTGAGGGGCATACCCGGTGAGCCTTCTAGTTAGCATTCCAACATGGAAGTTTCATTTTCTAACTCATCTGTGGGTGACTCTACTTAAAATCTCACTCCACATCTATAGGACTGCTTCTTCAAGCATATGTCATTAGTTCCTTAGTTACTTCTAATGTTATTCGTTAACATTAAAATTGTTTATATTCAATATACCGGCACAACTGGAATATAAAATATTTGGTGATCCCACATACACTCCCAATTTTATGCATTTAGTTTGTGGCCTAAATCTAATGAAGTTTCAATTTTAAATAGATAAAGAACACTTATTTATCCTCTTTTAACAACATGGAGAGCTAACTATTGGTTCTCATTAACTCCTGATCAGCTAGCTGGCTATAGACACAAAGCATGTTAATTTTCTACAGGCACCTTTCTGAATTCAAGTAAAGTTTTGGTAGACAAGGATTTTACTTAAATGTCACTGACATAATATGAATCTTGAGTACAAATATTGCTCACCATTCTTGCATTCTTCAAATTATTTTACTTTGAAAATTTAAGAACTATCATTAAGTCATTAATAACACAGGTTTTCATTTAAGGAATATCTGAACTGTGAAAATACATATCTAATCAAATTAAATTTTGAACACATATAGAGCCAAATATTTCAACAAAACTGCAGTTTAATTTCAGAAAATGTGTTAAAATATATATTTATACATCAATTTCTGACATACACTTAATGTGTTAGTATACACAAAATGATGCTTTCTCTTGAAACTGTATTTATGAAATGTACATTTTAATTTAAATACTCAGTATACACTGCACTTAATCTGCATGTTGCATTTATTAAATACATTAAAATCTGCAATGTAACAAAACGTTTTCTGCATACGAAATTCAAAACACCATTTTAAATGAACAAAAGATGGCTCACTTCATTTTTTTTTTTTTTTTTTTTTTTTTTTTACAACTAGTGTATATAGTACACTAGCTCAGCTCCACCATACTACCTGTTCGTTCTTTTTTATTTGACATTGTTCACAGACTAGTACATATTACAATAAGAGTGCTGGATAAAAACATGAGGTACGAAAGTGGTTCAAAGATTATAGGTCATGCAGATCATGCTAGACAGCAAAGAAAATTGTGACCGAGAAAACACTAAATAAAAATACATAAAGAATGTGCATTATAAAAAAACCTCCATTACACAGCTTTGCTTCTTTGGTTACAAAGTAGGTTGAACAATTTCACAGCTTTTTATTCCCACCCGAAAAAAGAAAGTCATACGAAATGTCAAAAAGCAGAGGAATCGTGGCAATTTCTCTATTAGAAAGTAGAAACAAATGAACAAAGTTTTCTTCATCAAAATAGCCCAATTATTTATTATATCACAATAACTGGTGACTACCTGTACAGCTGCACTATGTTCTTCATACTTACACTATACAAAATTTACATTCAAGCTGGGTCTTTACTACTGAAAATAAATACCGAAGGTAAATTGCCATTAGTGTTAGAAATATGCCAGGATTCTTTTGTTCAATTATTGCCTAAATGTTTCTATTAAATGCAATCCTGTCTTTCAAATCCTTTACTGATACTTATAATTATTCAAAAAAATTAAGAAAGTTCTGTGACATTGTTCATGTACATTATGAAAATAGCAGCCCTGTAATAAATAAAACACAAATAAATGAAAACTTACGTAGGCCAATGTTACTGATATTGAAAGAAAAGTGGCTCTTTAGATGAACGGTTATTTATAATGTGATAGGAAGGCTCAGGGTAAATCCATGGATCATAGGAAAAACGGGAGAGCCACCAAAGCTCTTAAAAGACCCCACTCATGCGCACCAGGTAAAATGCAGACTTTGCTTGCTTTAATAAACCCCATCTATTATTCTCCTTGTGTACTGATAACATGAAACTGGACATCAACAATGCTGCATGACATCTCAAAGGGAGGAAAAGCTCCTGCAGAATGATTGTCTAATACTGAAAAGGCCAAACACACAACCGAAGCATGGCTAACTTGCTTTCGTATAAAGTGGAAAGAATACCAGTGGCACACAAGGATAGATTGCTTTCAGTTTTTTTTCTTAATGAGGCAAGAAAGCTTTATGCTGAGGAGACATTCGGCTGCTGTGGAGGTTGCGTTGGCTGCGGAGGCTGTGCTACCACTGCTTGCTGTTGAGAAGTGCTACCAGGATTGGCCTGTTGGGCTGGGAGTTGGGATAACTGATCATTGTTTGAAAGAGATTTTAACAGTGCATTTTCTCGTTCAAGTAAAGAGTTTCTTTCAACTAATTCTTTTATTTGTTCCTTTAGAACTTCCACTTCTTCTCTTACTGCATACATCAAATGGCTTTTCACCAGATCCTGTGAAAAACAAAATTAGCAATGTCAAAAAGACTGAAAGAGAAAGGTGTTGCTATTTGGTTCTGGCCTACCTGGTGCCTTATTAAATACGAGGCATTTTTATGTTCGTTTTCCTGCTCTTGCTTTTACTGCTTCTACTGTATCTTGACTGGCCCTAAGGGAGGTTAAGGGTGGGAAAAAAACCCAGTTTCCACCTAGGCAGCAAGCCCAGGATTTCTTTTCAAAGTTTGGAGTGATTTCCAAAAATATTAGGTTCCTTATATTGTCAATTACAAGCTCAGAATTTAAAAAAAAGTTTAAAATCACATGCTTAGAGGTTAGACCAAGAGAACAAAGGATATTAAATTGATATTAAACTAGTTATAGCATTTCTTGAAGAGAGAAAGTGACCTACAATTTCCAACTCTAAAACTCTAAAGAAAAATAGTTTGTGACTAATGGTCCTTATATAGTTTTAATAAGCCTTAATCAAAATATTTTATATAATACGAACAGAATATCTCTAAGGGAACAAAAAACTGACAGTAATAGCACAAATCAGAAAAAGATTCAACAAGTTCTATTTATTAGAGTGACTAAAACAGCATTTATAAAAACGAAGGCTTCCAGCTAAAGTTCTCATTTTAATACTCTTTGCCTATAAACTATTTTTGATGCTGAAATACTTGAAGGCACATAATGCATTCTGATTATGTATGCCCCTCAAAATGGCCCTGATTTATCAATGGTAATGCATGAAATGTGAGATGTCCAAATGGGGGGAAATATTAACTCCACTGGTATTTCCAGACTAAAAATTCTCTATATTCTAGCATCTTCAACTAAATCTGATTATCAAAAAATATACGTTGGTTATCTTGTTTTAAATTAGGTGTTTTAGAAGTGATAAAAACCAAATGCTTCCTACAACCAACCACCTATGAAATGAGAGAACTATAAACTTTTACTTACCATTGCTTGTTCTATTTTGTTGTCAATGGCTACACCACCTCCCCCAGATGCACTGGAAAAAATTAGAGTATTTCATTAAATTATTCTAAAAACGGAACCTTCTTTCTAACTCTTAAAATAAAAACATTTGTTTTACCAAAACCAAAAATAGTAACTTAAAATAGCTTATTAAGTCTATTCTCATAATTTCAGTATACTCAAAGCTCTTATTTTGAAAATGAGGGATCTCAGTAAATAGAAGACTTCCAAAAATCCTTTGTAGTGCCAACATTTCTAATTTCCCTATGACATACATATGCTACTTTAAAAGCAACTCCCAATTCTATTCAGGAGCTCTTAACTCCGTGAACTTTTAAAAAGATACCTTTTGAATGAGCAGTACACTCTCTCCATCTTTTAAACGTCTTCATTTACCAATTACATATTCTAATTGACGTTCATGTGGAAATTCTAGTGGTCACTTATTGCATTAAAATTCAGATGACGACTTTCCTCTATAGGTTTTACTTCTGGTTTAAAAATTTCTAGAACCAGCTTCTAAAGGGCCTTTGGGCAAATGATACTTGCAGGGTTGGTTAACACCAATCTCAACATTCTGGCAAATCTTCATACTTTCATTGTAGGTTACTAGCTGGCAAAAATCACCTACAAAGGTATGTTGTTTAGACCAGTTTTTCCTGGAAATATTTGGAAGCAGTCTAGCTAGTAAGGATATCCCAAGTTCAACTATCACCTTAGCATTTGTATGATAATAACAGAAGGTTCAATAATTGTCCTCTTAAACAGTAAGAATAGTGAATATCTATATCCTTTTCTTGGCATTTTTGTAAATTTTGAAGAAAAGTTATTAGATTTTCTTGTAAAGACAAACCTGATAATTTTAATCTATTTTATCAATACAAAAAGAGGTCTTTAAATAATTGATATCAAACTTTGCAAAATACTCTTCATAAAGTATATTCTATCTAAGAAAATTTAGGTGCTAATATATTTGAAGGCTATTCTATTTTAGATGATGTGGGCCCTCAGACTGCTATATATTGAGGAGCAGGAATATCCTGTCTTAGGTGGTGGTGCCTTTTACACTGTAATCTAAGTAGATCTGGTTATAATCCTGGTTCTGCTACTCACTACCTGTGTGACCATCAGCACATCAAGTATTTAATTTCCCTAGACTGGTTTCCTCACGTGTAAAATGAAGGGGTCGGGTCAATGCCTCAGTGGACTTCCTACTTCTAAATCCTTGCATCAATACACAGAAGACACAAACTTGTTTATCTGAGCATTAGTCACATTAATTACAGCATACACCTTTACTTCTTGCTGCTGCTATTGCTAAGATGAAAACAGATTTTATATACCTAATAACTAGAAAGGATATATAGATCATTAATAAATACTTATATATGTTAGGCTTTAAATGCTTGTAGAGCTGTGCAAAACAAAGTATGGCTATATGTAACTATAAACTATAGAACAACTATATAAACCATAAGGCTTTGGTGTAAAGTTCAGTTCAGACACCACGTGGATATGTTCACCAAATACCGGCTGCAATTTGCAAAAAAGACAGTGCCAGGCATTGAGATTAGTCTGTCTGACCATCCTAGATTATACTCTCAATATTTTTTATTTCTATGCCAATAAGGAAAAAGTGAATTAGTTTTAGTCATTTCTTGATGTAAATACATTCAATTCTTTTAACATGTTTTAAATAGAACACCTTAAATGCTAACACCAGTTTTATATATTAACAAGCAACCAAAACAAAAAATAAACCCCTAACCCTTAACAAGGGTTTATTACTTTTTTTTATGATTAAAATAATATTGGTAAGTTTCCAAACCATTCCCCTTAGGCTAAGGAACAGTAATTAGCATCCTATTCTTTGTTGATATAATAAACTCTAATCCTGACTCAGACCTCTTTTACAGCAATGAAGGAATAGGTTTGCAAAGTATAAATGGATCATACTGAAGATCTGTGTCTCTTAAAAAGTATTAATAACCCAATTTTGTTAAGCATTTTACTTAAACAATTAAATCAGTCAGATTCAATTACTATCACTACAGCGATTTCTGGATATTTTGAAGGCTGTTTTTTATATAACCTATGGCAGTGGTTCTCAAACTTTAGCATGCACCAGTCATCTAGAGGTCTAAAAACAGATGGCTGGGTTTCGCCTCAGTTTCTGATTTAGAAGGTCTGGGGTGGGGCCCAGGAATTTGCATTTCTAACACGTTTCCTGGTGATGCTGATTCTGCCACCTGACAGACCATACTTTGAGAACCAATGGCTTACAAAGATGAAAGCTCTAAGAGAAAGAATAAAAAAACTTAATCCTATTTTAAAAACTTCTTAAGCCCGAATACAAAACTTTTTACCCTTCATGACTTTGACCCCTGGCTTCTATGGTCTCCTTTCTTCTCACACTCTATCTGGCCTATTTTGTTATTACATTATTGTGTGTCTTACACATTGACTATTTACAGTCTGTGAAACCTAGATTCTCTCAGGTTTCCATGGCTTTGCAGAACTGCTCCCTCAGCTGCAAATGCTCATGGTTCCAATTCATCTGGCTATCTTTTACTTGTTCCTTAAGATGCTCCAATGCCACGTCTCCTGTAATGCCTTCTGATTTCCTAAGGTAGAACCAGTTATTCCATCTCTCCTGTGGTTCACAAACTTTTCATACTGCATAACCAGAAAAGCAGAATAGCAAATTCCAGCTCCTCCATATACTCACTGTGTGAATTCTGGAAAACTATTCAGCCTTTCTAGACCTCAGGTTTCTCATCTAAAATAAGGGTTATATACCTCAATTCATAAAACTTCTGTGAGGATTAAAGGAGTTTAAATACTACTACATCTGTAACTCTATCAGACTGAGTTCCTTGAGAGAGGTTCCTCATCTCCACCCACTGTGAAGAAGTGAACACAGTGCTTGGCGCGTAAGAGCTCAAAAGCGAACTGAAAGAGTCTGAAAGAGTCAATATGACAGCCATTAGATTTGAAACAATTACTGGTTTATATTAGAAGGCCATTAAAATATTTTGAGTTTGAATAAATTCATAGTTCTCAAAGTATGGTTACTGGACCAGCAGTAGCAGCATCACCTGGGAACTTGTTAGAAATGGAAATATTTGGGTCCACCCCAGACCTACTGAATTACATATTCTTGAGGTGGGATCCTGGAATCTATTTTAATAACTCCTCCAGGTGACTGATAGAAACTGAAGATTGAGAAACTGATTTATAATAAGGATATCAATACGGTAGTCTTAAACAAGCAAATAAGAGGGTATTCTATTTCAGGATCCTTGAACATGGTTTAAGAGTATTATTTCAAAGAGGGTAAGAAGTTGTCTTCTATTGTGTTCAAAGTCAACACAGTGGTTTGGGCTTCACACTCTTAAAAATGAGAACGATCAACCGAAGCAGAATGAAAAATTCTCCTTTATTTGCTTCCTTGACCTAATGTTAAAGTTTTATGCCTTGTTTTCTTTTTTATTATTGTATTCACCACCCTATAACTTGATGGTTAACTTAAGTTCCTAAGACTTTGTAACTATTCTGGTAAACTATAAGTGCTATATAAAGGCAAGGGATAATTTGTAAAAAGAAACATTGTTTGATATAGGTCACTCTTTTAGCATAAAAACATACCATGATTAGTATTTACTAGATTAATTAAGAATTGTGGTTATGGAGGAAATGGACAGAAATATAGAACTGTAGGGGAAAAAGACAACAAGCATATAGCTACAGTATTTTTATATGAATTTTTATATGAATTTTTTTTTTACTAGAATTACAGCCTCCCAAAGAAGGAAATGAGCTTGAATTTAGTGTTTTTTTTTTCTTTTTTAAAGATTTTATTAATTTATTTGACAGAGAGAGCAAGAGAGCAGAAGCAGGAGGGGGAGTAGGAGAGGGAGAAGCAGGCTCCGTGCCGAGCAGGGAGCCCGATAGAGGGCTTGGTCCCAGCACCCTGAGATCATGACCTGAGCCGAAGGCAGACGCTTAACCATCTGAGCCACGGAGGTGCCCCTAGTGTTTTTTATTATTTTATTTATTTATTTTTTTAAGTAATCTCTACACCCATTGTAGGGCTCGAACTCACAACCCTGAAATCAAGAGTCACACACCCACTGACTGAGCCAGCCAGGCATCCCTGAATTTAGTGTCTAAATAAAGTCAGATCGCATAAATCTTTTGCCTTTTACAATCACATTCACAGGAAAAATAAAACCCAATGTATCAAGGTACAGTAAAATAGCTTGGCTTTCAATGCTGTTCATTTTAAAATTCATACCAGGTGGCTCCCCACACCATAGTTTTTCTTCCCAGACCTCCTTCCTCTTATCTCAATAGATCACTTGGCAACCTCACTGAGAAGAGGCCAGACATGAACCTCTGGCTTCACAAATTCCCTACATTTTCATCTTTCTTAAAAGGCTGTTTCATTCATGCTCTCAGCTCAACGACTTTGTACAAAACATCTCCAGTCTCTCCTCTCTAAAAATTAAAATCCATGAAGGTGAGGTTAGGCTAACTTGATCTCACTTAAAAAAACAAAAAAAAAAACCTCTTTATGAGAAATCAACTTAAAATTTTATCTTCATTAATGTGGACAGAGACATCATGGCTACTTGTTTAAAATAAAAATAGAGCAAATTTCTTCTCTTACATTTTTACTACTTTGTCTTCCTTCTGTTCTCCCCTCAACACAAATGCTAATTAACAAAGCAACGAGGTAGAGGAAAAGAACACTTAAATGATTGCCCACTTTTGCAGGTACACATTACTTAGCAAGTCCTTACTGCAAGCTTGAGAAACAATCTCATCTTACAGTTGAGGAAACTGAAGCCAAGTAACTGACTCAAAGCACAATGCTAGAGACAGAACTGAAACCTAGACTTAATGTCAAAACACATGCTTTACAGTAAGACTGTGTGGAAGCAATAAGCAACTATCTATAACAACCTAAGAGAAATGCAGACTTATGTATGTTATGAAGAGTGCTTTAACTATGTACCAAATGTCACTTGTGAAACCATAAGCATGGATCCAAAATTAAATTATGTGCACAATATGTCATTTATCTTATCTAGCACATTCCTAGAAGAGGTTGAACTCTGAGAACAAGGGAGGTAACTTCTTGGAAAAGGCTCTGTGATCTTCAGACAGCCAGTATAGTACAGTTTACCTATTTGCTAAGAACTAAAATTTTTTTTTTTTTTAAAGATTTTATTTATTTATTTGAGAGAGAGAATGAGATGGAGCATGAGAGGGGGGAGGGTCAGAGGGAGAGGCAGACTCCCCGCTGAGCAGGGAGCCCGATGCGGGACTCGATCCCGGGACTCCAGGATCATGACCTGAGCCGAAGGCAGTCGCTTAACCAACTGAGCCACCCAGGTGCCCCAAGAACTAAAATGTTCTTTTGGTCTGTTAAAAAGCTGAAGATATTTTAAAATTATATGTATCTATATGCAGAGTATTTAAAAAATTACCTTCTTTTGCTAAAAGACCCTTCTAACTTTCTGTGTTGAGTCACAATCACAATTAAAAATCCACTACAGGAATTCCCCAAATTATAAAATCAAATTTTTTATAATAACTTTGACTGAGCTGGCAAATCTGATATACTTATGTTCAAGCCCCCTTACCCAAACAAGGTAAAAATGATTCTTCATAAACTCACAAGTGGAAGCTACAATCTTTCCAAAAAAAGAAGCTACAATCTTTCTTAGAGGCCAGTCTTCAGGAATCACATACTGTTTCTAGTAAATAATGTACAACCTTCATTCCCCCCCTCCCCTGCCAATAAACTCTAAAATAACATAATTATTACTAAAATGGATTAATCCTAACCTAGGTAACATTTGGCCTCTTTTTAATTTTTTTTAAAGATTTACTTACTCACTTTAAATAGAGCTGGGCGGGGGAGAGAATATCAAGCAGACTCCATGCCTGGGGCAGAGCCCGACATGGGGCTTGATCCCACAACCCTGAAATCATGACCTGAGCCAAAATCAAGAGCTGGATACTCAACCAACTGAGCCACTCAGGCGCCCCTACATTTGGCCTTTTTTCTAAGAAATACATATTTTGTTTTTTAGAAAGAAATTATTAAGTTGCTAATAGCAAAAAAAAAAAATAAATCTAATCAATGTACAGCTCAGCAAGCCTATAAAAGTTAAACAGAAAAAAATACATCACTCTTCTGTAAGAGGAATTTAAAAAATATTTACAGCTTAACATTTAAGTGCAAATAACAGCCCTCCTTCTAAAAAAGAGCCAAAATAGATACAATTCAGGTAAACTTACTTCTATGGCCAAATGCAAACTTCTGTGTTTAGCAATAAAACTATCAAAGTTAACAGTAAATTAAGCTAAGAACTAAAAATTTTATGTATTCTAATTACTGACCATAAGTTCTCTATGTAAAAACAAAAAATCTGTTTAATTTCATGATTAAATTCATAAAAAGGCCCATGAAGATTTTTATTAATAACACAAAATAAGTGATTTTTGTGAATGATAAAAGCTATTATTTATGATAAACAAGCAGGTAAAATTGGCTACTCACAAAACTAAATGTTATTATTTTCTCAAATAACCAGTCTCACAATGGTGCAAAAAACAAAACAAAACAAAACAAACTTTTAACCAAGGAACGATTAAAAACCCAGTTAAATATTTACATAAAGATTGATATTTGCTTTTAGCATCTACAGAAACCAATTATATCCTTAGCATATTTTACATTCATCTAATTAATTTAAGGTAAAAATCCTGGCCAGAAATGAATATTTAAAGAGTAAAAAAGGATACATGCTATGGATTATACCAATGTCAATTTCCTGGCTTTAGACCTTTGGCTACAGCCATGTAAGATGTTACCACTGCAGGAAGGGGGCAGGGGACAGGACACACACAACTGGGTGAAGGGGTACATGAGGCCTCCCTATACTTTTTTCTTTACAACTTCTTATGAATCAATAATTATTTCAAAATAAAAGTTAAACAAGATACATGCATGTGGTAAAAAATAAATACAAAGAGTATACATAAAAAGGTATACAATAATACAAAGTCCCTCTCCTACCTCAGACCCCTTTTGTCCAGAGTCAACCATATCATCTGTATTAATGGCCTTTTAAAAAGTCCACTTAGGAAGAATGTCTGTAATACCTTGGAGAAGCTTAACTAGATGCCTCAAAATATAGAAAAATAAAGAACTCCTTCAATAATTTCACTAAAATACAAAGTACTTCTAGAAATCTATTAAGACTAGAACTCCAATTAGAAAAATGGGTAGATTTCACATGGATAATCCACAAGACATGAAAAAAACCCAGGCTCTCATTCATAATAAAAATACAGATTAAAACTATAATATAATACCATTTCCCTAAACAGACTGTCAAACATACTAAAATTTAATACACTGTTAGTGAGGCTGTGGGAAATGGGCTTTTTCATACAGTGCGGATTTAAGTTGTATACTGGTATAACCGTTACACAGAGCAATTTGGTTATATCACAGTTTTACACATACATACATTCTCACTCACTCTTATTTATTTACTATTTGAGTCGGCAATCCTACATGTGGGAATTTATCCTATATTTCTACATACATGGGATAGAATATATTTACAATGCTACTCATTATAGCACTGTTTAAAACAGCAAGATTTCTAATAATCAACATGGAACTGATTAAATAAATCATGGTATAGCCATTTATTCAATTGAATACTACCCATCTATAAAAGACGACCCTACAAAGATGCTTTTCTGTGTACTGAGATGGGAACAATGTACCATGGAGATCTTTAAAAGTAAAGGTGCACATGTCTGTACATTACCACTGTATGAGGGTGATATAGATACAGTATTTGCTTGCATATGCACAAAGAAACTGGAAGAATACACACATACAAACTAAGAAAGTGGTTATCTGTCTGGGAAGGCAGGCAGATGAGGGACAGAGATGGAATACTTTCATTGCACTTTGGAGAATACTGAGAAACAAAACAAAAAACAAAAAAACCAACCACATTCCAAAATGAAAATGACTCACGGAAGAGTTATTACCCTGTACAGTGTGAACTTAAGACATGAACAAATAGCAGACAGGAAACAGAAAAGAAAAAAAGGAGGGAAGAGGAGCCAACAACTTCATTTTCCTTAGGAACTACTTCATTCTAGAAGATCAGTACTTTGTTTAACATTCAAAACAACAATATAAGTGATATTTGTGATTTGTAAAATTTATTTCTTCGGCTTAGGGTGAATGATAATCACTTAAAAAGTATCATATAAATAATGTTTATAACTCTTAATATAGCTATTTCTGTTCAAAATGATTCTGGTAAGAAAAAATAAAAGTCTGTGATAAACATCTTTGATATACTAATATTAACTTTACCTTCTTTTTCTAGATCTCTTTACATTTAGATATCTTTACATTTCCAAGTGAGGGTATCTTGAGGGAGTTATTTTAGTATTAGGCAGTAAAATTCTGATCGTTTTTTCCTCATAGAGTCACTGTAAGGAAACAATTTAAAAACTAGCCAAACTAAAATTCTATCAAAACACTCAAGATGGAAGATGTAAAAATTCAGTCTTGAAAAACTGGAGAATAATACAAAAGTGAAATATGCACAGCAATTTTACCATTACAATCCAAATATTCCAAATAAACTAAAAAAGTTTAGTATTCTTATTTCAAGTTAAATACTTAAATGTAAAAAAAATCGTATCTACTTAAAGGCAGATGAGCTTATGCACTAGCTAGTTATTTTTTATTAGACTAACATTAGGCAAGGTTTGACAGGATGAAAAAGTTATTTTCTTCCTTTGAGTCAGGACTGAAATAAGAAAGGGTGTGAGAAAGGGGTAGGAGGAGAGCGGCATTTTCCTGAATGTTGGAGTGCTTACATTTAGAGCAGGCTCTCTTGAAAGAGCCTGCATTGTACTACTTACCCAGCAGCAATAGGTAATTTGATGATAGGATAATTCATTACTGATTGAAATGAAGGATGTATATCAAGGGGCTTAAGCCCAAATCAAAATTTGACACTACAGTCCTTATTACTTTACTTCCTGGAGACTGGGAAAACAGTATATGATTGACAATTATCTAGACTGAGATGTATACTAGCACCTAAGAGTAAAAAAGGGGAGACAGCTTAGAAAGGATTTCAAATGTTGCCAACTGATGTCTAGCTCAGAATACCTTACAAAAATAATGTAACTATACTGAAAGGGAATAAAGTGGATGTAATCCTATATATTCATTCTAGATATTCTAAAACCATTCTTTTAGTCTGCTGGAATAGAAGCTGATGGTTAACCAACTTCTGAAAACATTAGAATTAACAAATTAAGTATACCTTAATCTAGCAAAAGGTTTATGTTTTCAACCATCTTTCACAGAAAGGTGGAAAATTTAAATAGAAAAAGAGAGAACAACTCAATAAAAATTCTTAATATGAATGAAGACATTAAAAACACAGAAGAGTTCAAATTACCTCAGCTGTGTTAAGAAAAGGATAAAGATTAACAAAGGCCTTCCAGGGAAGGGACTATGTTTAACAGTCATTTTGTAGTAAAGATCAATTCTCCTTTAAAAGGTTAATAACAGCATTCCTTCCTTTTGATTATGAAGAAATAATAGCACTTTCATCACCTAAGGAAATTTTCATGGTGTAAGTGTATGAAAATGAACAAGACTAGAGAAAGAACATGATAGAAAAGAATGTCAAGGGAAATCAAAACAAAAACTTAACATTCTTAAGATATGCATTTCATTTCAGAGACCAACAACAAGCATTGAATTAACTTCACCCAGCGGTGGGCCTATTATAAAAACAACCTTTTTATATAGCTATATCCACCTAACATGTCTCTCTCTTTTTTAATCCACCTAACATTTCTCAAAGTAATTCAGAATTCTTTAGCAATGACATAAAAATGGGTCAAAGGAAAAAAAAATCAGAACTAGCTTACTAATTTATTTCTAATGCCAACATTACATTATTCCCTCCCATTCCAAATGCCTGCTCAACTTTTAAACTGGATATCCTAAACTCCTTGAGACTGTGTAGTTTATTCTCACTCTCTTTGCTCATACTGTTTCTCATTCTCTAAATATTTCTGTGGAAATTCTACCATTCTTTCATAGGTTTCAGCTCAATTATTTTCTGTAAAGGCTAGTTTTCCGACCCTTCCAGAAGTAGTATAGTAAGTCATGCCCCACACTACCCTTATAGCTCTAACCACGTTATCTATCATAGGCTGTGTTTTAATAGCTGCATCCTACCAGACAAAACTCTCTGTGCTATACAAAATCTATCAAGGGGCCAGCAGCCACCTACTAAAGGATGCTGTAGAAGCCTGGATTCACAAATTGTATAGTTGGAATTTGAGTCCTAAATATATCACTTAATATATTTGCCTCTGGGGCTTCTTTCTCCAGCTATAACATAAGCTAGCCATACTACATCACCTCCAAAGCCATTTCCCAAGCCTAACGGCAAAACTGACTTTTCCCAAAGCTGTCCTTGATATCTTATGGACATGGGTAATGCTAGCATTTTAACTAAACTCAAAACAAATTAATTGGAGAAATAGTTCTTAATCTCATTCCTCATTTTCAGTCAAACTAAACTTGCCATATCTTCTTGCTGCCTAATATCTAATTGATACATCTAGGTAATCCAAATTTGCCTCTAATTTCCTACATAGCCAAATCTCAGTAACATTTATCTTTCTATGACACTAATAAAAAAATGGTAATTTCTCATCTGTCTCCTCTGCACAATGCCCAACACTCAATGAACACTGGCTGGAAGAGTACGAAGTTAGATGATGTCCATCAGTGGGAAGATCACTAGATACGGAAATAGCAGATACATGTTGCAGCTTGGCCTCACCTCAGATTTGCTGTTTCCTGAGGCAAATTACTGTCACTGGGCTTTTTCCTTCATCATTTAGTTTCAAAGGCTTTTATGGAACTTAGTGTAAGCCTTGAATGTGGGCTTTTTTGGGGCATGTACGTGTGATGGGGATGGGGATTGGTGAGAAGGAAAGATAACACTCAATACGGGTCTTAAAAAAAAAACCCAAAAAGAATTACCTAAGCAAGCAAGGAGTGGGGAGATTATCAGGACATTGCAAAATGCTTGGTCACAGGCATTAAAGCAAGGAAAAATGAAATTGTTTTTACAATTGAAGCGGAGAATCTATGAGAGATGGGGGTGGGGGGTGATAAAGGAAAAAGGACTCACCTATAACAAAGAAAATATCAAGGATGGCTGGAGTTTTTTTTAGCTTGGAGTAATTAGGAGTGGGGAGATGGTTATGTGTCACAGGAAGGCCGCTAGGTTTTAGGGGGCAGGGAACGAGTGGAAGAGGAACCTAAGTAAAGGTGAGAAAATGAGAAATTTAAGTTTCACTCGGGACTGTTGAATTCTGAGACATCTGGGATATAGATTCTAGTGGAGAAATATAGAAAGAAGGTTGCTGGAAATAGGTATTTAGAACTCTAGAGTAATCTCTGGCCTAGAAGTCTAGATTTGAGAGCTGCTGGAATGTGGTCGGTAAAGCAAAACTGTGAGAGATGAGCTTGCTTAAGTAGGAAGAAGACAAATGAACACTAGCTACTGAAGAGTTAACAAAAGATGGGGGCTCAGGAAGAAACTACCCTTCTTGGGAAAGCTAATTATTTCTTTCATGGAATGGCCTCACATTTGCTTCTTCTATCTCCAGCATTATGTATACTATTTTTTTCAACTTAACAGTTCTTGAAAAAATCCTTTCAATCCCATTTCCACAATGAGGCCTAACCAAATGAGTGAATATGACACAATCCCCTTGAATACCAAATGCCAAATACCAGTGCAGAGCAGAGACAATTTTATTCATCTAAAGGTTATCTTTTCACTTATGCCCAATTCCTAAAGGTACAGAGATGTTATTCATAATAGCTTTATTAAAAAAAACATACGGAGTTGTATGGACAAAGTAAAATTGTACCAGGCTAGCCCTTAGGATTATCTGACCAAGACCCAGCTTCTGTTTCTAGGTGATTAACTAGTCTTTGTTACCTTATGTCTCCTCCAATCTGTCCCCAAAATCCAGGGGTAGTAAGGAAGTAAATATAAAGAAGGTTACCAAGGAACTGTTTCAAAAGAGGGATAAACCCAGAAGAATAAAAGTATCACAAGGTTTTTAAAGAGACAGTTGCTTCATTCTGGCTTAGACTAAAGGAACAGTCAAAATGAAGAGAATATCTTATCAGGGAAAAACTCTGTTCTATTTTACTTTTAATAAGTCAGTACATGTTTTGCAATTGGGGTTCTTCAAAAATTTGGATTGGCTTGGGTTTGAGCAAAAAATTGCTCATCTTCAACAAATATAAAGTATTGTTATATTTTGGCATATAAAATATATACCCAGATGAGTTAAAGTTGTCTAGGTTATCAAGTTTACTACCACTTGTTTAAATCTCTTTTGCTCTCTACTTCATTCTGGGGCAAGACATCTTACCTCTTAAGAGTTGCTTAAGCAAAAGACTAAATTCTCAAAGAATAATAAAGTGGTTTCCCAGGCTTCAGGGGCGCCTCGGTGACTTAGTCGGTTAAGCGTCTGACTCTTGATTTTGGCTCAGGGCATGATCTCAGGGTCCTGAGATTGAGCCTGGAGCCCATGCTGGGCGTGGAACCTGCTTTTCTCTCTCTCCCTCCTCCCCTTCCCTCTAGCTCAAGCTATCTGGAAAATAAAGAAATAAATACATAAAAAGAGCACAGGCTTCAGAATTAGACAAGCTTGTTTTAAATCCCAACTCCACTACTTACTAGTGGGATGATCATAGCAAGCTAACATACTAAAACCAGTTTCCTTGTCTGTAAAATGGGACCACAGTTGTACCTACCCTAAAGGACTGCTGTGACGATTATGAGATTTTTTACAATTGTAAACACTAAAAATAATAATCAGTTCTTTTTATTGTTTGGATCAATTTGGACTGACACTGTGTAAGGCTTGCTATCCCAGTGTATCTTAGATTGCAAATGAAGCAGTGAGGTACAAATAAAAATCAATTATGATTAGTATTAAGAAACAGTCTTTGTATTTACATCTTACTCAAAGAATGAAATAATCCTAGTTATGCCTTAAATTTACTTGATTCCTTTGTACTCAATTAGTCAAATGTTAAGGCAGTCACAAAATATATGCTAATAAAAATTGTTTGACTTGAGATTTAAACTTACATCAATATTTATTAAGCACAGTATTCCTGTGGATTGAACATTAATGACTGTTTAGAATAAAAAGTCTTAATGTACTGAGGGAAATTTTTCCAAAGGCCACTGATATGTTACTGAATTTATTTCAACATAAAAATTTCAAAAAAAGTGTTTAACATCTCCCATGCCTTCCTTTAGTGTTATATGAAATTTCAACATTTAAATATTACTAAGAACAAATCAAAAGAGTGGGACAAGTACTGCTTTGCTTCTACACTACGTATTATTCTAGTTGAGAATCACTGCTTTAGAATTACTTAACTCAAAAGGAGATTCTGGTATAGATAATGCAAAAAATTATAAAGTAGCACTACTATAAAATCTAAAGGGTTATAAAAGATTTTTTCACTCAAGCAGAACTATACTCAAATAGGTATATTTTCAGTTGTAAAGTTTTTAACAGCTAACAACTTTTTCTCGTATCATTATAGATCCAAGTCCTTGAATTCTTCTAGGTAATAACAATACTGTAACATAGATTTGGTAAATGACAGAACTTTACAATCATTTGTAGAGCTCAATTTGTATAAAATTATCTATGATGAATTCCAGACTTACAACATGACCTGAAATTTGTTAATCACCTTAGATTCCGGAGCTAAGACTGTCATCTGAAATGGAATGCTTCACCTACACTCTTTGCTCTCTTCCTTTCTTGATTCTTCCATAAATAATTGTTTTTGTTGTGTCTATTTAATGTTCTTCACCCTTCAGTTGAACCGCAAAGGGAGGAACTGTGTCCGTCCAGAGGGTCTACTAATTATAACACTTTGCACAGAATTGATATTAAACATTTAATTGAAGAAAAAGATAGAATAAAATATTATTTAATATGTTATCTAATTATATTTTGTAAATTAGCATAAGCTTATGTTATGTTATGTGGGGCTAATCATGCCAGGAGAAAGAAATTAAGAAATTAACCAGCTTTTTAAATATTAGAAACTAATGAAAAGAGTATCCCTTGAACATAGTAAAAATGGGCAGGCCTCCTGAGAAATTTTTTTTCTCCTTGACAAAGATAGCTTAAACAAAAAGCCAATAAATCTTTTCTTGTGATACTCTTGCATCTGGTTTCTACTCACTGAAGAAGAAAGTGCAGTAGTTTCTATATAACTGGCAACTGAAGTAAGTAAGTAGAAAAACAAAGTTTGAGGAACAGAATAGCTAGAGTTCCATGGACTTTCAGGTTACTTCTGACAAAATTATGCCAGTGAAACTTAGCAGTTTCATATACAGATCATGGGAATGATGAAACTCATAGAAGACCTTGTAGAAAATGAAATGGACTTTAAAAACTCTTATCTTTTGGATAGAAACCTTGACAAAGATCTTTTTACATTAGAATCTTGGATTTAGGGAAAATAATTTTGTGAATCTAGTAGAAAGGCTTAATTGTATAATCATACATCATAAATACCTATCTGTGGGTTTTCTCAATTGCCCAGTATCATTCTCTGTAGACAATTAGAATCGAATCTAAAGAGAAGAAGTGAAAAAAAAACCAAAAGCTATCCTGAAGGTGGAAATAAGAGGCCAAAGGCTTAGTAGTTTAGTCAGGTACACTTCTATCGCCATGCCTTTAAGCATGTCTCATAGACAAGTGAAGTTCCAAGTGAACTAGATCTAGGAATCTGAAGAAATTCAGATGTATAGTACTTTACTCTTTCTACACATTGCTGGATCAGAGCAGTATACAGGAGTCCTGTGAAATCCTTGCATCATCACTAGAATCAATAATTATGAAGTGGAAAAACATTCTTGTGATCTCTAAGATACTAAGCAATATCTCCTTATCCATTTTTGAAAAAGAACTTTAGAACTACATTTATATTAACACCAATGACTTTTGGCCACAAACTGGAACCCATATTCTTGATTATGGCAGCTATGAAAACACTGAACTAGAGAATGTTCTTAGTTCAATGTTGACAGAATATGCAATGCAGCTTATATTTTTACATGAACCTAATCTCTTTACTAAATGCTTTCAGTGATGGTAATCATCTGATTTTCTGCTCCACATTTTAGATTCTCTGTGTACATCAAGAATTTATAAAAGGTTTAACATGAAATGTAAAAAGAAAGAAGACCAGGATGCTAAGATAAACATCACTGGAGGTGTTCAAAGGCTAGACAACTGAGAAGGTAGGTCATCGATGTAGACAAAATGAGACAAATGGTTGGAATAACGACCACTAAATTCCCTTCCAACTCAGATGTATAATTCTAGACTCAGAAGATAAACTCACAGGTGGTATCAAATAAAAAGGCTTTGGCTCTGCAGTCATACCCAGGTTTGAATCCCAATTCTATCACTTTTATAATATAACTTCACACAAATTACTTATCCTCTCCAAAGGATAATAATAGCACCAGAAAAGAGTATTCAGTGAGATAATGCATTAGTGTCTGGCACATATTAAACATTTAATATATAAACTATATAATCTGTATTAGGAAGGTATAGTGGTCAAAATCTAAATATCATGAAATACACAGGGAACATTAACTTAGGAGTGACATGATGTGGTTTCTATACTTGATTCTTGCCTCTAACTGTATATGTTAATTTCCAACATTCTTTCCAGTTACTAAATCTTATGATGCCACATTCTAGGGGGATTTTAATGTATTTAAACATTTATCAGATGCTGATTATGTGGACACATCACTGAATAAACCATACACTAGAATTTATGAATATACAGTTGAGTTAGAGGTGTGATAAATGCTAAGACAAGGAAAGATTTTAGAGGGTGTTTTGGGGAAATATCATCAAGATCAAGGGTCAGGAAAGAATGTTTAGTAAAGGAAGAGCCACAGGTGGGTGGAGAATCTAAAAGGACAGAAGCCTACACACAAATGTTCTAAGTAAAAGGAACAGCACCTACAGTTAGCCATGTTAGACAACTCAAATAATGAAGACCAGTTAGAAGGTTTTTGCATTTCCACGTAAGAAAGGACTGTGCCCTGAATGGGGATGAAAGAGATGGATAGGCTTAAGAAAAAAACTCACGGAAGTAGACATGGCAGTACCTTGCAATTAACCTGCTGTGAGAGATCACAGAAGTTTGAGTGTTAAGGAGAGATGACTAGGTAACAAGTTTGAGCACCTAGAGCATACAGATGGCTTCCTACAGCATACAGATGACACTCAGAACCATCTACATATTCTTAGCATGACGAAGAATGTGAGAAGAGGGTCTCAACAGCATCCTGAGGACACCAGTAATACTTAAAAGAACAAACAGAAAGGAAAGGCCTGCCAGGGGACTGAGAAGAAATGAGAGGTAGAAGGAAAAACTGGAAGGGATGGTATCCTAGATATCAAAATTATCAGTCCAAAATTTAAAACCTATGACATGTCAGTATCAGCTTTGTACAAATCAGAAAAATATTTGGAACACTAGAAACTATTTAAAAGCTACTTAACTGTGATTGTAATTGTTAATATCCATGCATATGTACTCAAAATCTGGAAGGGAACATATAAACACTGAGATCGTCACTGGGTTAAAAACTTGGTTTAGGTGTAATTGTTTATTCTATTTCCCAAACATACCAAAGTTTTAATTTTGAAAAGGCAAATATGTTACTATTAAAGAAGCTGGGGTGCAAATGTCTTATCTAAAAAAAGATTTTTAAGATAGTATTTTCATGTTCTTTTTTTTTTTTTTTAAAGATTTTATTTATTTATTTGAGAGAGAGAATGAGAGAGAGAGAGAGCACATGAGAGGGGTGAGGGTCAGAGGGAGAAGCAGACTCCCCGCCGAGCAGGGAGCCCGATGCGGGACTCGATCCCGGGACTCCGGGATCATGACCTGAGCCGAAGGCAGACGCTTAACCGACTGAGCCACCCAGGCGTCCCGTATTTTCATGTTCTGATGACCTATCAAGTTGTTGTACACTTTAAACCATGGTCTTAAAGAAATTAAGTTTATGCTTGATAGGCAGACTATTTCAACTAAACTGAAGAGTAAACAAATTCTTACAGTTTTACTTGTTTTTGTTTTAAGCAGTACTATTTTTTTTTTTTTTAAGATTTTATTTATTTATTTGAGAGAGAGAGAATGAGAGACAGAGAGCATGAGAGGGAGGAGGGTCAGAGGGCGAAGCAGACTCCCTTGCCGAGCAGGGAGTCTGATGCGGGACTCGATCCTGGGACTCCAGGATCATGACCTGAGCCGAAGGCAGTCGCTTAACCAACTGAGCCACCCAGGCGCCCCTAAGCAGTACTATTATTGTGGATTTAACTTTAAGTCCTATTGAGACACAGGAACTTTATTATAAACACATAAAAATAAGAAAAGGTTTTACACAAAGTAGGTACTCAATTTAAAAAATCCATATATCTAAAATATAAATTCTGTGGCATACAGGTTTTAAAAGTAAACATAGAAAAGGTATCTTTATAGAATTATTCACAATTAAGGGCAAATGGGAAACTGACACAGCACTTAGTAGGAGGTTTTACATGTGATTCATTCCCCTACCCCAAGAAACATCGGCAGCTCAAAGCAGATTTTTAAACTGCTTCCCCCGAACGTCTGCTATTTATAAATCCTAAATATTAAAGGGTGAGTTCCTTAATGGTTACACTTGGCACAATAGTATTCTAGTAAGTACTATAACTTTTCTAACACATATATATTTGCTTATAATCACAAACATTAAATTTGAATAGAAGGTATTTCCTAATGCAATAAATACTTAATTTTAAATTATAAGCAATTTACCAAATTTATTTTTTTGACAGATGCTTTAAAAGATGGTTTTATAATAAAGGATGGCCCATTGCTACTTAAGTTCAAAGGAAATCAAATTTATGTATTCACATCTTCACTCAATATAAAATTCTCCCTTATCCTTTAAGTTCCCCAGGGGTACTCTAGGCATACCAGCATACAACTGAGAGCCATGGTTCCAGTTAGAAAGCTAGATCTGAATCCTAACTCCACCACTAAATGGCTATGTGACCTGAGCAAGTTATCTAATCTCTCTAAGCTTTCAATTTCCTTCTCTGTAAACTGAAGGTACTGATAATATCTATATAATACAGCCGTTGTGAAAATTATAAATAACATGCCCCCAATACATAGCATAGTGAGTGGCACACTAGGTAGCCCCTGGGTAGCAAAAATAAAACTACTCTGTGCAGAAATCCAATCAACATTTGAGCACAGAGATTGACAGTATGAAATTCCTAAGCTAAAAGTGGGTAAGCTCTGATTTGTTCCATCAGTTTAACGATCAATTATAATAAATTAGCCTTGGATAAAATTCAGTAAGAGTTACATAATCAGTGTACTCATTAAAAATTTCTTTCCTACGTCATGTAGTTGGGTATATAACAAGGCTTGTCTCTTAGATACATTCATTAGCAATGTTATTCAACTCCTTTTGAAAACCTGACAAATGCTCTGAACCTTTCACCAAAAACTGAACATATATTAAGTTCCATCCAGTATTTCACAGGGTTCATGATCCCCTGAGGTCCACCCATCCACTGACTACTAAAGATGGATATCTTACACTAAAGAAATTAGAAATTATTTTCCTACTTATCCAAATTATGTGGAATTATTGTGGTAAATGAAAAAATTAAGTTTATAGGATCCAAGACAACTGTTACTAGTTTGTTGTATTTCCTTCCAAACTACTACTGATTGCAATTACTGTTTTATGAAACTTAAGTTTATAGAATATGATCAAAGTCATGGAATACCATATGAGAAACAATTTACAGTATCATTCAAAAGACAGGATGTATGTGTGTAAGGGAGAGACTGACTACCCCAGAGGGTTAAGGATAAAGTTAGAAATAGATATGATAGCCTATTTGATAATTTCAAATAATTTTTCATCCACTTACAGGATAGGTACACCGTACTTTAATGAAAATATTAATTCTACAACTGTATGACCTTGGACATATAACTTAACCCAAGTTCCTTTTTCTTCATCTGCAAAATATGATGATTTTCAGATTGAAGATTAAGATCTCATCCCAGTCTAAACTGTATTATTCTGAGTCCTCTACAAAATACAGCTGTGTAAAACAAAGCAAAATAAGAAGCTATATAAAACAAGTTTTAAAATTTGTTTTCCATGCAGAATACAATGCTAAAAGGAAATCTTTTATTTTCCAAAAAAAAGTATACTATTGACTTCTAGTATATGATTTTTATTTGATACTGGTTCTCAAGATAAGAATTGAGAAAATTTTCCTGGCTTTATTTTTACAGACATCTAGAAGAAAAATAAAATCCCAAAAGCGAATAAGGTAATTTAAACTATATTTTATGAAGAAAATGGATGTAAAGTTTTTTTTTTTTTAAATAAAAGCTTAATGTATTAGTTCTCAAATATCGCCTGTGATGATAACTAGAAAGTATTTGGGGCTCTTAACTACAGTGTAAGCATCTATATTAGATGCCATAGCAATATTTAAATAATGTTTACATAATACAGGATGTCACTTTATTTTTTAAACTGATTATTAAACACCACTGCAAAGATACGGCCTTCAGCCTCATGAAATTTTGAAAGGATTACATACTCCCAAGTATTTAAAATTCCAAGTTTGAACTTATATTTAATACTATACTCTTAGTTATACAATGTGCTCATTCTGTTCATAAATATTCATCTCAATACAATAACATCAGGTATAATACATAAAATCTAATCCATTAAGTCTTACCAATTTATGACCTGATGAGACACTCTTGTGGACAACATTCAGTCCTTAGAAGCTAGAATAACCCTCCAACCATGTGAGGGCATCACAACTTTTAAACTTTCGGCTTTCGATCATTATTATGTCACATTCCTCCTCCGATGCTGAATTCTAAAAAAAATTCTAGCAAAGAGTTTAAGTAAATAAGTGTTTTAATCAAATAGCCTTTAAAAATCTTTTATAGCAAAGTTTTATGTTTTACCATGATTACACAACTGATATTTTGTACTTAAGTATTTTTTTAATGTAAAATAATTTCATATTTAATCTGGATACTTCAAACTGTAAATTTCAACATGGACTTCCAGGCCATCAGGAATACTTGTTAGTAGAGAGTCAAGGAGAAATGGAACCAATTAAAGGTTTAAGATCATGATCCAGAAATTATGATTTAACACCGTAACTTGCTACAGACAGTTTTGTAGTCCTATAGAATGGCACTTGAGTCTATTATCTGGTTCACATCCATATGAATTTCTAGACTTCTAACACAGGTGGATGGATCAGTAATAATCCATACCGATCATTTAAATGCTCAAGACAGCATTCAGTTTTTATGCCTAAATCCTAGTCTGTCTCTACCATCCCCCAATTTTAAATTAGACAACATGATGGAAAAAATAAAATTTTATTATGCATTTTATATAACAGACATAACAATGTATCCTGTTCAGAAGTGGTCCTACAGCTCATCTGTGTACAGGCAAAGAACAAAATTAGGGGTAGGAATATATTAAAGAATAATCTTACATTTATTAAATTTTTACAAGAAAGCTTTCAATTGGGCATCTATTTTAATTGTTGAAGGGTAATATTAGTAACATTTTCTGTGCAGTATGAATACTCATTTCTATTTTTAATTGTCAGTAATCCACAGAAAAGGCAACCCACATATTTATGTGCATATTTTTGCCTAAATTAACCCCCTAAATAAAACGGCATAATGGGGTAAGGGAAGGGGGTGGGGGAAGGAAGCCATCACTGAGGAAGATCAATATATGCAAAGCTATAGAAAACTCAAAGACAGCATTGTAAGGAAACTCTGCAGCCATCTCCAGAAATATCTGACCCAAATATAGGGGTTGGAGTTCTGCTGTTACAGATTTTAAATTTTAATGGAATTTTTCTATTACACATGGTCTTTAAAGTCTCCCACACAATCTGAAGATCAGGATTTTTTCCAATTTACAAATATAATCTTTCCAAATGTAATCTCACAACACATTTGACTTCAATAAAATCATACAACTTTACTATCTTTTGTCAAAGCACCGCCTTATAATGTAATCACCTGGTGAAGGCAAAAACCCATACTGAAGAGGATAAATAGTAGTTTAAAGTTGTGGTCATTTCATCAACATATTACCAAAACATTTTTAGCAAGTTCTTATGTAACTCTTGTCTCCTATCAACCAAAATACTACCATAATTTTAAAAAATTATTTGGATTATTTACTCTTTCATGGGACAAGTCCCGTGAGAAGATATAATACCCAGCCAAAAGTAGCAAAGTATATACTTCCTGAAATACATGTATCTGAAATGCTGGTAATTTGGCTTGTCTGTGAAGGCTTTGATGGACTGGCCATTTGAAGGGCAGACTACCTGACCCTCTGTTAAAGGGCCTGTCAACAATAAGCAATGTTATGACAAATGCCTGGAAAGCCTCTGGAATACAGAATTAAAACCAGTCATATAAAGCAAATTTAGTTATTTTTCTATGAAGTTTATAGAGAAAAATTTTAAAGGTTGTGTGCATTATACAACTACATGGTAAATTAAAGACTTAAGAGCTGTATTACATTTAAAAATACAAAACTTCCATTATCAGATTTTTCTCCATCATGCATTTTCAAAATTAGTTGCTACCAAGTACAGGGGTTACCTTTGAAGGGTTTCAATGACTAAATTCCAACATGTAGGAAATCCTTATTAAAAATTTGAAATAAAATTGGGTAACTGAAGTGTTTGTAGATGAACACAGTTAGGATTAATTAAATATTCTTAAAAATTTAATTTAAAATTAGAATTATCCTCAAAATGAGTATTTAGAAACTTATTCTAATAGCAATCATGAATCTCCAATCTCTGGCAAGACTGCTATCAAAAACAAATCCTGAACATTTCCCATATTTATCATTTCATTCTTTTTTAATTTGTGAGGAAGAAAAATACCACTTAACTGAGAGTGAGCTACGTATGGTATAGTCTAGCAAAAACTAGGCTTAAGTTTACCATTATTTAGCTAATTTTATGGCAAATTTATACTGATAGAACAAAGAGAGCACAGGGGCAAGAAGGTGGATGATCTGCAATTTCCAAGTCATCTAAAAACTGATACGGGAAATCAAACAAACCTACAAGAGTTCCAAGGAACTTGCTATTTGAATAAATGTGCTTATCTTTGATAAAAAATTTCACTTTCAAGTGTAAACCACCTTCTTCAAAAAGTTCACTACACTATTTTGAGAAATCCTAGACATGATAAATCAACACTTGCTTCCCTAAACATCAGAAATGCTTATTTTTTAAATGGAGAAAAAGGGGAAATGGGGCCACCCTGTATGCTCCCAATAAATTATGTATAGTCTTTCCATAGATTACGTATTGGGGAAATGAGGCTAGGAATATATCAAAGATAAGCTTATGAAAAAAAATTAGTCCAAACATATCTAATAGAGTAAGAACACTGCAAAGACAGTGTGTTCTAAGAAATTCATATATAAAAAGACATACACAATTATAGGAAACCTCATGTATCTGTGGATGAGCCAAGATATAATTTAAGATGATTAGCTATGTTAAAAACTAAGTATGAGAAATACAAGAAAAGGTGTTTAGAATGCTATGTATCACATCAAATGTAACTATTAGTGGAAGAAATCCAAAATATATGGCTTAAAATATTTCATTCATACAGCTTTGGAAATTACCCCTAACAAGGTAGGTTATTGGTGTTTTAATAGGTCATGTTCATTCACAAATGACTTATAATCCTCATTCTTTCAAAAGGAGTAGAAACAGCCTATAGAGGATTAAGAGGATTAAAAGAAATAGAAATGGGGGTTGGGACAGAAGATAAAAATGGAAAAAACAGAGTAGGTGGAAGTCAGTTATATATTATTCAACTACATATGTGATAAGGAATGACAGGCTTTGTTAATAGAAAGCTGGATATCTGACTGTGAGCTTTTACTAATAACAGCTAACATTAGGAAATATTACCTACTCTTAAAATCTAAGATAGCATCACATATTATGCTTTTAAGAGCTATTATCACCTTTCTTGAAACAAAGTATGTATGACCATTCCAGACCTACATTTAGCAACATTTTCTGAACTAAGTTAGCAGTATCTAAAATAGAAACAGATGCCGCAAATAAACTTTCTGAGGATCAATAGTTAACAGCCACCGTGAACAGAAGGAGTGGGGATTAGTCACACAATACAACTCTTTTCTCTCCTTATTACCCTTCAAACAGTGTGTAGACCTAGGGAAAGAATACCTTTTTATCTTGACATGATTTTTGTCTTCCAAGACACAAGTTACATATCCTACTATTTCTGGGCCAAATACCACAATTAAAAACTGGAAAAAAAAAAATACAATGAGCACCTTCTGAACCTTTTAGTATTTACAGCCAACATCTTCAAACTTTGAAAACAACCAGGAAACAAAATGGAACAAAAACGCTATTTCTTAAAGATACATATCAATGAATATATATTCTAAATTACTACCACCTGTTTAAATTTATTTCTGTCAAATATGAAAAATGTTTTAGAAGTAGTCAACTGAAACCTAAACAAAGAAGCTAATTTTGGGTAAGCTAATGCATTTGAATACTTTATATCATGATCACAAAAATCTAATATATATCTTGATTTGGTGATTTAGAATATTAGTACAAGTGCGCACATGTACACACAAATAGAGAATGCCAAATAGAATATAGTCAGTCATTTCTCTCATCTATGTACCAACCCAAATTAATTAAACAAAAATATAAAATAATTCCACTTAATATTTTTCTTCCCATAAGACTGCCAAACTATCTGCAGGTTTAAATACACTGAAAGAAGTGTGAGTTTAAATTTTTTAATTGTTGAAGACTAGAAGGAAAATAAAACAGATGTTATGTTTGTTCTGGTTCAACAACTTCAGGCTATATATTTAAATATCCTTCTCATCTGAACAAGTTCAGTAAGAGTTTTCTTTTTAAAAAGCTTTTCTACAGAGTTATAGATTCTGCAGAAAAAAATAAATTGGATTTAGCAAATTAGTTTACACACTAATTCACACATACAAGTTTCTGTTCTAGTCAAAGGTTTGGTTTACTTAAAACTATTCTGGTGAAAAGTAAAAATAAATTAACAACAACAACAAGACCTTACCAATTATTTTCACCTGTTTCAACTGTTCCTTTCAAATTTCACCCTGAAAATAATTACCATGACTTTTCAGAGTAGGGCTGTGATGACTTATGTTAAATGACTAACCAAAGAAGGTGGTAAACACATGAGCAGAAGCATATAATAATGGATCAGTTCTGAAGTCTGGTTATGTGATGAAAATAATGTCAGCATGTCAGGTGTTCCATTTCAGCTAGCCATAGCAAAGCTAAGAGAGGAGAAGAAATGCTCAGGATCCACTGAAACACCACATCAAACAATGAGATGCAGATCTACGGTTAAAACTCTGGCAGCAGACAATCAACCTTAGACAACTATCAGAATAAAACTAGGAGGATACAACAGAATATAAAGGATAGCAATTACATAATTTGTAAACCCAAGAGGTGACTAAAAAGGTCTTCAAATTACACTACTTTTTCCACTTCCAGATAATTAGAATCCCAACTTAATACACATATATAAAAAGCACGATACAGACAAAAATTGGTACATGAATACACTTCAATTTCTGTTCTGAGACACACGCACATTAATATCCACCTGGTCTCCCTCTCTTGCCATCACCACCCCCCCCGCAAAACTCTGAGAAATAAAAGACATCCTCTTATAACATTTTTCCAGTCTCAGTAGTTGTTTCAGCTGAATTTTAGGCATCTGGCCTATCTCCCCTCCCCACCCCTTATAATAAAGCCTTTAAGTCTACTCTAATTTAAACTTTCAACAGTCCTACAGAAGACTAATACGAGAAAAGTATTTATTTATGTAAGACAGAAGGGAAAAAGACAGGTGTTTGATAATTAAATGTAATCTGTGATCTTGTATTGGCTCTTGGATCAGGTAAAAAATGGTCATGAAAGACATTATTGGGACAACTGCAAAATCTGAATATAAACTGTATATTACATATAAACAGTGTATCAAACCTGAATTTGCTCATTAAACTGCTGTTACATAACAGAATCTGCTTAGGCAACATATGCTAGAAGTATTTTTGGGTCAAATGGACAGAATATCTGCAACTTTCTCTTAAATGGTTCCTAAATAGTATGTTAGGATAATAAAGCAAGTATGACAAAATGTTAATGTTCAATCTCAGTAAGATTCTTGGTGCTTTTTATTATTCTTGTAATTTTTCTGTAAATTTTAAATTGTTTCAAAGTAGAGATGCAAACATTTTCCCTTCTTTTTGGTTAGTAAATAATATTCTCAGAATCTTCTAGTCTCTAAGATCACTTATCCTCTTCAGAGCTTCTCCTGTTCTCTAGAAGTGGGTAGTGTTTCCCAAGGGCCTGGCTTGACCCTCTTACCCTACTCTGCTCACTCTTGGCAACCTCAGCCTTTCCTAAAGCTCAAATTCTAAAATAATAATAATGAAACAAATAAATGGTCTTCAATCTCTTCTAGCCTTAGCTTCTCTAATAAGCTGTGTGTCTGCAGCTCCAGTTGTACCTTGAGTATTTCTACCTTGACTTTCCACCAGCTCACTCATCCAAAAGTAGCTAAAACCAGAATCTCATTATTGTTTTCACTTTCCCAAACCAATTCTTTCACTAATACTTCCTAATGGTACCACCATTCCCTCAATTAGGTTTGAGACTTTGGAGTCAAATTTGACTGCTTCCCTATCATACCCCTTGAGTTATAACATCGTGTAATTCCTGCCTTCTGATAACTATTCTTTCCTCATCTCCATTGCCTCATTCAGGCCTTCATTACCTTTCTATTATCTCTGGTCTCTGTCCAATCCAATATCTCTTCTCTGTTGTCTTCAAATGATTTGTGCACCAAATTTAACCGTCCTTTATCACAGATGCTCTGTACTTTCATAGTGGCTCACTGTATTCCTCAAACTGGAATTCTCCCTTTCCCTCAGGTCTTTAACTCTGACCAAATTCTACCCACCTTTCAGGTTCCCACTCAAAAAGTCACTTTCTAAAGAAGCTTTGACCAATACCTCCAGCTGTACTTGAGAGACATAAAATGTTTGAATTTTAAATGACAGTTATCACTTTCAGTCATGTGATGATGTTCTTACCTTTTTCCATATCAAGACCCAGTTCACTGGTTTCCCTACTGTGACCACCACTTAATTGCCTCTGATATGGCATTCTTTCCTAAGAGTTTGCTGGTCTTCCATTCCTTAAGCAAATATATAGCTCTTTGAGGTTTTCTTTTAAGTAGACTCCATGCCCAACATTAACTCACAACCCTGAGATCAAGAACTGAGCTGAGACTGAGTCAGACACTTAACCTACTAAGCCACCCAAGCACCCCTCTTGCAGGTTTTCTGATAATCATGGCCAACAATGACAAAACAGAAGGAACTCAATTCCAATGCTTTCCTTACCTCTTCTTTCCCATTTAGAACCGGAGGGAATAAAACTCTACAGAATAGGGATTTTAAAAGCAATTAGCTTTACACCTCATTCAAGGTCAACATTCTTGACAGAGTCAGGAAGAGAGTTATTAATTGTATTAATATTAATATGTAGTGATGGAAAGACAATTTTGCAGGGATGCATCTACTTGCAGAAAGTAAGCTCAAACCTCTCTTCAAACACCCCCCTGGCTATCTAGGTAGAGTATAAAGAAAGTAGTTTCTAGTTACCTTTGTATTTAGAGTAACTATCCTATAGAAATGGACTACAATAGGTCTGTAACCATTTTTTCCTGTTTTTTCCAGTTATAAAAAGATTGCCTAAAATGACATTAGCTTTTGTGACAGGCCTGTCACCTGCTAATCAATATTAGAAAACGCAGGCAACTAATACATCTAGGTATTTTTTACTCTACCTTTTTAACAGAGAAATTTCAACTTTCCCGAATTAACATATAAATTCCGTCAATTTCTCAATTTCTTCACATGCTTCAGACTGTTAAATTTATAAATGCTATCATCCAATAATAGCTAAAACTTCCTGTTTTAATGTCTGAACATTTTATAAGCATGTCCTTAAGGTTTTTATATAAATCTGAGATCCAGTCCTAAAAGGTGACAGGTCACTAAAACTTTGTCCTCTAATTTCATGTCTTTGATTATCCTCTATTGGGTATCCGTAACTGAAGTCAGTCAAAATGTAATCACATAATAAATTATGTAAGTACTAAGTACAAATTATTAGAGAATATATTTGGGGTGCTTACAAAATAGTTCAGGTTCATATCCTCAAGGTACTCCTAATAAGTAGAGAACATCTCCTAATAAGGAGAGAATATTTGACTAGTAACAGTCTCCAACAAGTAACTCACTATGGTGATTCTACAAAATTATGTACTGTTGACCCTTCAACAACATGGGTTTGAACTGCATGGGTACAGATAAAGATTTTATTTGTCTATGTTTATTGATGTACAGTTGACAAGTTATTTAGTTTCATGTGTACAACAAAGTCAACACAGTGATTAACATACATGAATTTTTTACAGTACTATAAATGTATTTTCTGTGATTTTCATAACATTTTATTTTCTCTAGCTTAATTTGTAAGAAAACAATATATAATACATATAACATAAACTATGTGTTAACTGATATCAGTAAAGCTTCCAGTCAACAGTAGGCTATAGGCAGTTAAGTTTTTGGGGAGTCAAAAGTTGTACTTGGATTTTCAACTTCGCGCAGGGGCGGGCGTCAGTGCCCTCAACCCCCACATTGTTCGAGTCAACTGTAGTTCAGATCTACAACTGTGCGGAGTCATATAGATGAATCTCAAACATTGGGTGAAAGAAGACAGACGCAAAATAAGGAGCTTAAAATATTTTGTGTCTTGATCTGGGTCCCGGTTACACAGGTGTGTTCAGTTTAAGCTGTACATTTACAAATGGTGTACCTTTCTGATACAAATTATACTTAAAAAAATGTCTTATCACTGAGCATTCAAAAACTAGATTAGCCAAGTTCTGCAACCTGAGTTTTACCATCTGGGTTAGCAAGTACTGGTGGGTGTTAATGATGTACCCAAGCTTCTTGGAGGATGAATAAAACAAAACAAATGATCTCATATAAGCAGCTTATTTCTGATTTACTCCTAACTTCAAAAATGAAATCTCATAGGATCAATGATAGGAAATACTGAATACCTGTCTTCTAACACAAAATACTTGATTTAAACAAGAACTTTTAAAATCCAGTAATTTTTAAACTAGATATAAATAAATACAAGTGAATAATCACTATAAAAGACAAAACAAGGGGCGCCTGGATGGCTCAGTCATTAAGCATCTGCCTTCGGCTCAGGTCATGATCCCAGGGTCCTGGGATCGAGCCCCACATCAGGCTCCCTGCTTTGCGGGAAGCCTGCTTCTCCCTCTCCCCAGCTTGTGTTCCTTCCCTCTCTCGCTATGTCTCTGTCAAGTAAATAAAATGTTTAAAAAAAAAAAGACAAAACAATTTAAGTGAAATCAGGTATCTAATAAAAAGACCATCAACTTGGACATTCATTTTAATAACCCAGGTGCACTACTACTTTCCTTATTCATTTCTCTTTAAATACTGGTGCTATCATAAGGAAGGACAAGCCAACTCATGGGGATAGTGTACCTAGCCAACTGTACTCTCATTTGTTAACTACATTTATGCATTTTCTTCATTAAGGTAGAAATAGTGCATGTATAGTTCATCAATGAAGTTTAAATCCTGACAAGCTACCTGATTTCTTCCTTTAGTCTACCTGAGCAAAAGTTTCTTCCTCCCTAGTGCTCCTTTACCTTACTGATCTAATATATACTAGAAGGTAAATTTGTTTGCTATAAATTCTTACCCTCAGCTTTTTTGCAGACAAAGGACTCCCAACAAGAGCCTGTTTCCCAGTTATCAGTAAAATAAGTTTCTAAACTAATTTTGTCAATGTAACAAAGCAATGCCAAAAATTAAGTTCAGAACTGTTCTTTAAAAAAGTAGAAAGTCAAAGTTTAAAGTTACTATTCGGAAATGCCAATAGGCTAGAATATCACTAAGTATCACTATCACTATAGTAAGATAATCTCCAGAAAGCTAATTACTGAAACTACATTATTCATTTTAATAAACAGTGAATGCAAATATTCTGCACTTCCTAAGAAAGGGCTGTATTATTTTTGAGCTGTCAGTATCAATTGTCCTTGTGTTTGGCAATGGTTTCAGCTTGATTCCCTTAGTACTCTGCAAATGACAAATGGGGAAGACAGAGAACAATGATAGCACCTACAGGAAAAGGGAAAGGAAGGCTTGACAGTAGCTTAAACTTTAATGCAATAACTGAATAAAGCATTGGCTATCAATGGAAAGAGAGAATTTCTAAATACAGGCAGAGGCAAATAGGTGAAAAGCTTCTCAATTTGCTAATTTCTAATTTAAATAGAGAAGGAAACAAAGGGGCCATTAGGGAACTCTGAGTCAATGTAGGAAAGGTGTATTAATTACTTATATTTTGATTAAAAGATACTCTGCTAAAAGAATCCTGGGGAAAAAAAAAAAAAAAAGATTCCAGTCTTTCAAGTAAGGCAAAATCAAGGATCTTCAGCTATTTAGGGCAGGTTTAATGAAAACTGGACAGGGCTTAAAAGCTGTCTCTACTGAAAATGAATTCCAAGATTTCATAAACAAGAGCCTGAACTATGGTATCTGTCAATACTGAAAAGCAATTTTATACCTCAAACTAAGTAGATAATGTAAGGGATTTACATCTCCTTAAACTCCTGAATGGCTCTGCTTAACAGAACCATCCCTGCAAAATACTTATTTGCCAAATTAGTAAAATTGTTTTAAAAATCCGTAATTTATAACAAAAAAATGAACAAGGCAATTTGGTGAAATCTAACATAAACATGGTCAGGAGAAGTTATATTTAATATCTTTTAAAGCTTAACACACATAAATCTTCAACCCTGTCTGCAATGAAAAAGAATGTATAATCCCATAATACTTTATTTGCTAATACACCTACTAAAAAGTCTGTAGATATTTGCCAACTGAGGTCATACAGTTAGAACTAATAAAGCTAGCCTACTGCTCTTATCAATTGAAACAATTTTTTTTTAAGTTTTATTTAAGTAATCTCTACACCCAACATGGGGCTTAAACTCATGACCCCGAGATCAAGAGCCACATGCTCCACCAACTGAGCTAGCCAGGCACCCCTCAATTAAAAATTTAATAAGCTAATTGCAAAGTTAAAAGGAAGCCACTAGCACTGGGTTGGACCTGTCACTTTGGTACCAAAGGGCCAACTTACACTGAAGAATGGCTGACCTAGAATATAAATTCTGATTATAGATTGGCATTCACATACTATTAACACGCTATTAACTTCTTTGACTCTGGACGACAGGCTTCAAGGAGAAGAGCAAATACTTTCAACCCATGAGAAACTACAGATACAGCAACTTGCCTCATTTCTGATACCTTAAATATTTCTGTATCTAAAAAGGAAAACAGATAAGAAATATTTAGCTGTAACAACAAATAATGAGTAGGCAACTTCTATGGTTGTTTTATAATGAAACAAAAGAAAACTTTTAATATTAAGTCAAAATTATAAAAAATAAAGCTCACACCTTTCTACATTGTTCTGATGAAAATAATAGCTCTCGTTTATATTGATATCATGGTAGCTTACAATATTTAGCTATTTGAAATAAATTACCATACAACTAAAACTATTCTTGTTACATTTCTAAACAGAATGTTATTTTTCCTTTTTCTAATGGAAAAGTATAAAGTACAACCGAAAGTACTCACCCTGGCTACATCAGATAAGCCATATGAATGACTGAGCATTCATGCTTGTTTCATGTCACAATTTACATTTATGTCTTAATTTACATTGATACAGCTGTACAATTTCAAAATTGAAATTATAATCACTGTCCTATAAATTTTAGAACTTCTTGTTCTACAAGAAACTATTTTAAAACATTTTCAGTTAAGGAACATATCACTGAAAAGATAATTTGTTAGAAAATCTCTTTAAGTGACACACAAACAAATCAACCCCAAGAATTAAAAGACTGTTACCATTTGTAGGTAATGTAAACCATGTCTTAACATGACATGTACATGCACTTAGCAATACTCTTTTCTAATGAAAGAGATGGAGTTAAGTCCATGAGTAGTATCCAAACTATGCCAGAGGACACAAATGCGTTGCCAGGCAGAGTTAAAAGAATCTAACAAAGCTTTGTGTGAATTTTTAAACAGCATTTGAGCTTGTTCTAGTCATTAAACACAGAATGATGGAGCGCTAATAAATATTCACCAAAATAACTGAACAGAGCATATACTACTTAAAATGTGTGTTAAGCAGAAAGATAAACCAAATTATCTTTTGCTATAAATGAACTCTTAAGACTTCGTTCTATATTTTAAAAAGTTAAAAACAAAATTTATGTAACATTTCTATGAGAAAAACTGTTTTAGGCGTTTACAAAACAGTAATGCAGGCAGGTCTAGGGAATCTAACAAACAAGCTTGATGTTAAAGTTTCTCAACAATATAAAACAATGACTACTACACTTTGATACCTTGGTCTTGTCCCTTTTCCAATTTCTTAGTATGAAGTAACATTTTGCTTTGAGTTACTATGGCGTTCACAGAGAAATCGTATAAAATAGGACAAAAGTAAACTAACTGTTGTTTATTTTAGAGTAATTTTTACATTAAAATATACAAGGGTAAGTGGATATTTCATATAATAAAATTCAAGAGAAATATATAAGTCCTTCAAAAAAGTAAATATACTTAAAAGTGAAGTAAAAAATAAAGTATGTTTATATTCTATTTAAAATATAGATTGCTCTTTTGGTTTATTTTGCTGCTTTGTCCCATGCTAGATACCACATGATTTCCCCCCCCCTAAAATGACATAAAAAGTTTAGGTTTAATGATAAGAAACCAGTACAGTGCAAAGCAATTCATGCATACACTTTTGCATGTATGCATTCCATATGTAAGTATTCATACCTATCCAAGAGGTTCTTTGATTCCTGAAACGTGTTCAAATGGAACGCTTGGTAGAAAGCAGTTGAAGGATTCCTGTGAGATCCAAGAATCAAATGGAAATGAGGTTGAGAAAGTACAGTAAAATCACTACTTTTCAAAAAAAGATGGAAGATTTTAGATTTTTAATATAGTGTAATGGCTTTAGTAAAAAGGAAAACAACACTACATAAGCTTGCTTAAAAACATTTTGAAAGAAATTAAAAAACTGGATGAAATCCAGCAGACTTGACAACAATTCAGGATCACAGTTCTAAAAGAAAGGGATAATACAGATAAAATAGCATCCAATTATGTGTGTGCGCATAAGTTTAGACATGTATGTGACCAGTTCATAGCCTAATCAACACTACTCTATATCAGATGCCTTTGTAAGTCTCTAAACATTTAGCAGTTTAGCAAAGCTGTTCCCAGGTACAGTACTCATGTAAAATAAATTAAGCTACACCTTCATATTATAAAAATTCTTCACAGGATCTATTTGACAGAGTTTGATGATGAACAATTGAGTCCTTTTCTGGGTTGGATTTGACATGGTTTCTACTTTCATAATCCATTTATTTATGTGTGGTTTCTCTGGATTAGGGCAAAACATGGTGCAGCAATTATATGGCAGCTTTCTGATTTCTTGCATTAGTATAGTGCCCCTTTAAGGGGTAAGAGCTCCCACACCTTAATTACCGTCTATTTCTACCATTCCCTGGACACACATTCCCTAGGGCTATAACCACAGAATCTTAACTGATGGGCTCATCCTGGCGAGCTCCCAGCATGCACTATTCACCTCACATCTCTGGAGTGGTTTCTTAGGGGACTACTTAAACTTATGACAACTCTGCTAATAGCTCCCCCGAATATTCCTGTAGTTTCCCCAACCCCAACCTGTACATTAGGGAGCTAACAAAAACTTGACGTATCACCTCTAAAATCCTTGACCCACGCTGTAGCAGAGTAACAGCAAGCTATATACATATTACATACCAGGCACTATTCTGAGTGTTTTACATTTATTAACGCAATTCTACAACAACCCTAAGAGGTAGGTGTTATTATTATTATTCCTATCTCACCAATAAGGAAATGGGTCAGAGAGAAGTAATTTGCCTGATGTCACAGAGCTAGCAGGTAACAATCTGGTCCTAGAGTTTATGCTTTTAAACTACTATGCTAAACATATAGTGGAGTTCAATTTTAACCTCTCTAGGTCTCTTTATCAGTTAAATGGTGATATTATGATCTAGCCTTGCAGAGTGGTTAAGGAACTGAGACTATATATAAAGCTCTTTATATATATATAGTCTATAGTCAATAAATAATAGCTATTATTTTATCACCAAAATGAAGTTCAAATACAACATGGCAATTCTGAGACCCTCACAAGCACCTTAAGAGTCCCTACCATATTACTAGTACAATAAGAAAACTATTTCCAAATTCTACTGGAATAGCAATCAAATATCAATGATCAACAAGCAAAACAAATACTCAACAGAATTCCATGATTTCAAAATTCAGATTAAGACTCATTGTCTTAACCTACTGAATTTTTTAAAAATACAAAAGGCATTTTCTATTTTAACCACTAGGGTACCTCTTAGATGATCCAAAATTAGGAAAGGCAGGCAGACACTAGATGCCAGAGTGTCACCAAAGCAACTATTTGATTAATTGGCATCTTCAGTATACGTACTTCTCTTTGCTCTACCTACTTTAACTCCTTTCTATGCTTTTAACCCTTTCTCTATTTTTCTCTAGACTAGGTCCAAGGTAATCAAATATATTGATTAGACCTGCTAATATCAAGGATTAAGAGGCTGCTAACTACTGTTTATTTAACAGCTTGTATCCTTTCAAGATATATTTGGCAGGCCCTTTTTTTCACTGTACTTGGAAATCAGTCTATCAATTTAAATGAAAGTCAACTGAACCAACTGAAGAAAATCGATTGGCTTTTTTTTTTTTTAAACCAGGCTTACCCAGGACCATATGGGGACAAGTTTGCTATTCACACAGGTTTGGAGACCTTGGATTTAAAACAGTGACTCAAAGAGGAAAGTAGTAAATATGACAGAACAACAAAGAGTAAACCTGGAGGTTATTCTGCAAGTCTGGAATTTAAAATTCATTAAAGAGTTACAATATATTTATAAGGATGACATTCTTTAAAAAAACTTCAGATCCTCTGACTTTGGAAAAATACATACACACATATTTAATTTGAATCAAATTCATATGCCAAATAAATTGGGTTTTAAATGAAATCATATGACTTTAAGTTATGAGATTCTAGCATTTTTATAGCACAGACTCTAAAAATGAAATGTTTCTCATAAGTCAAATGTAGAAGTGAAAAAAGAACATATCTGCAGTTAGTTGTGTATCTTGGGGCAAAAAAGGAACCTATGAAATAAAATACTATAAATGGACCTAAAGTCTTCAGAACATGTCAGAACAAATACATTTAGGTTGCAAAAGCTGGCAGTGAATCACTTTCTACATACATTCAAAATGAAGAAGCCATATGGAGTAATACAATCTATGTACTCTGGAAAAATTTAAATAGTCTAGATTCCACGGATAAACATTTAGACAGGCTTATAAAATATGACATTTTTGGTTTCTCGAATACTTCAGCAGGGATGTCTTCCATAAACTTGAGGGATTTTTAGCAAACAGCAACAATTAGCCTCAAAACATTGATTAACAGGTATAGATTAAAGAAGTCTGTAAAACCTAGCTGATCAAGAACTTCAAAAGAGCCATTTGTAAATACTGAAGGGCTTTATCATCAAAGACTTCTGTTTTGGAATGGCATAAAATTGAGGAAATTAATAGTCCAAGGAAAACACGGTTAATTGAGATCATTTCAAGGTTATATAGTCTATGTAATCTGAAGGCACCAAGTCGCAACTGACATCATTAAAAATTTATTAGAAGTACTGAATTTTATGCAACTTTGGTCACAAATTCTCTTCTGCCCAAGAAATAAAATTTTGAAACCAGTTTTCTAATAACGTATTTGATGTCAATGTTAACTACTAATCTAAATATAAAGCCAACAAAGCACTTCTTAGGGAGACTGAGGTGTGGTTTATTCTGAATTGTATGAAAATGCTGTTTTCCCATTTGTGGACATTTTTCTTTTTATTAAGGAGGGCACATGTTGTGGACATTTTTCAAAACCAATGAACAAAACATATCCTCTTCCTCCTGACTTTATATACTAAATAACCCGTCCTATTAATTTCTAAGTACATGAAAGTAGTACATCACAGAGTGACTCAAATGTGACATACATTGACCTGCTTTGGTAAGATACTATCTTTGTAGGGTAACTGTAACAGAGAGGAAAAACATACATATACTACACCTCAAAACTAAGCTATGAAAATCGTTGAAGCTTAAAGGATGAGGTACATGAGCCTTGAACTCAGCAAATACTTTCTTCCCTTATGTCAAAACTCAATTTTAGCAATCTCTAAATAGAAACCAGGGAAACACAATAAGCAGAGGAACAAGGGCCATCTCCAACATTATTATCTAAGGATTTAAAATGATTAAAAATATCCTTTAGGTAAAGGGTTACAACACAACAGATCAGTAGCTACAGTAGCTTTTCCTTCCTCCTGTCTTATAGTCAGCAAATTAATAAAACAAAAGTAACTCTGGAAATATCCAAGAGCACTGGCTTTGGAGTCAGAAGGCGTAAGTCTGAATATATATTATGTTACTCAGTAACTATGTGATTCAAATCCTCAAAGCCTCAGTTTCCTTAATCCATAAAAAGGGGAGGAACACTTCCTTACAGTTGCCAAAAAGCTCAAATGAGATTATGCATACATAAAGCCTGACAAAATTAAGCTTGGTTTGTTGTTTAATATAGGATTAGTTTTCAAATCATGCTATATAAAAATCAACTTTTAGTAGAGTATCTTAACATACACCAAATATTTCATCATTCTTAAGATAATATTGAGGCAAACAGAATATTTAACTTAGAGCTAGGTATATACCAAGCTATTTAGTACATTCCATTGGATAAGAATTCTGACTTCTGGGACTCAGAGCTCCCCCAGGATTTCCTTATTATACAACTTTATCGCAAGATTTTAATTAAAAATACAATAATCACTGAAAAGGGTACTGAAATGGTTCCAAGATACACACTACTTTAACAATAAAAGCTTCAAGAAACACCTTTAACAGCAACCATAAACTTCTGATAAAAAAAAAAAAATCTCAATTTCTCACCATGACATTTAAGCCCTTCACTCTGGTTCCTGTCAAATTAATCACATCATTTCCCAAATCTGACATCTCATTCTTCCACACTGTTACACAAACTGCCATTCTCCTCTACTCAGAAAATCATCCCTTTCTCTTAATGGTGACCCCTTTTAAGATTCAGACCAAGAGTTAGCTTCAGAAGAATGCACAAGTAATAATGGGTTGATGCTGAGGACAGAAATTGGGTGGCTGGAGGATAGAGGTGCAGAGAGGCTTTCAGCTTACACTCATATATTTAGAACTGTATAAACGTATTACCTATGCAGTTAATAAATTAATTTTAAACAGAAATCAGTCCATTTCCTCCCCATACCAAAACTGACCTTATGTCCTAAGCTGTTCCAATTAGTACCTTATTATTTTACTCCATCACAGTCTATAATGTATATGAAAGTATATATTTGATAATTATTTTCATATAATCTGAGATCTTGGGAGGGTAGGATAGTCTTTTCTGTATTCCAGAACTTACTGTTCAGAGAACACAAAGAAAGTTGAATGACTGACATACTGTCACTTTAAATGTTTTCTTGGGTATTCAACCTACTTGATGAGTATCTGGCAAGCTTCGTTTTTGTTTTGTTTTTTGTCACATGATAGTCTGGTGGCAGGAAGGTTTAAGTTGGCAGCTCTCTTATGAAACATGTCTAAATGTACCGAGTCATACACAGGGAACCTTAAAAATCTGACCAAGTCTCAAATTCTAACATTAAAATGAGGAAAACTGAGATAAGTTAAAAGACTTAACTAAAGAAATTAAGTGGCAGAAAAGCCAGGATTAGAACCCAACTGCTATATGTTTTACAACATCATGACTTTTCTGGCCTAAAACAATGTCTCCCTTTCTCTTATTACATCCATATACCATGTAATTACACTTTCAGATCAAAACTGAAGACTCTTGGTATGATTTATAGCATGATAAGGTGTGATCTGGGAGAACAGTTTGTGGACAACGAAATACTAACATTTCTGTAATGTATGCTTGCCATACATACCATATTATATATGGACTGTTTACAAATTATTTGCATACCTCATTTAATCCTCTCAAACTTTCCAACACAGGTATTATCCCCATTTTTCATATGGGGAAACAAAGGGCTTATAAGGCTAAATAACCACCTGAAGGTCAAATGCCTCAAATATGCAGCACAGTTGGGATTTCAGCCCAGGCATATCCAACTCCACTGTCTGTAATGGTCATTCATACAATATGCTAATACATAATTAAGCACACTACTGATTTTATTTGACCAAGAGCCTCCCTCTCCTTTTTTGTTTTTGTTTTGTTTTCAAAAGCTAGGTAGACCAAATACGAAGCAAGGACGGGTTTCAGATTAACTTACAAAACTATTTAGTAAAACTTAATTCTAATTCTCCTTTAGAAACTAGTTGGTTTTAAACTTTGCTTTGGGTATCTTTCATTCACAGATTAAACAATTTTCTTGTTTAATAATGAAGAGGGATTGCCTAACACATTAAAAATAACATTTAAAATACACCAGCATTATTTACAATAATTGACACATTAATTACAGTTTCTCTTCTATATATTAATATTCTTCATCAAATTTTAGTGAAAGCTTATGAGGAAAGGAGGCTTTAAGTAATTTAACATTCGGACTTCACTTATTTGTCTTGCTTACTCCAATTAGCAAGGCACTAATAGTCCATGTCCTAGGTAAACACTATTAAAATTATTACTCAGTGATCTGCAGAATTTTCACATAACCATCACATATAAATGTATAACTTAATGAGAGTCCATTCTTTTTAACAAATGTTAGTTCAGTACAAAGAAATAAAACTAAATACTGAAATCTAATTTTGGGCTTTAAATGTGAGAGGTAAGCAATCCAGAGAAGCATGCATGAAATTTAATTCACCTGATTTAAAAGCAGAAATTATGAATATACTTTTTAGAGATAAAAGCAGATTAATATATTCTTAATATTACCAGCCAAATTTGAAATGTATACATTAAAATATATTATGAAAGTAACGTAATGATGTACAGGAATGATATGAATTGGTTACTGTTCTTAAATCTTTACGGAGGGGTTTTTGCCCTAAGCCATGCCAGATTAAGAATGTCACAAATATTGAGTCATTTGGTATGTTCAAGAATTGCTGTGGGACAGACCCAAATTATACCAATGATTCAGGTATGCACATTCTTTGTGGATACAGTAATTTTATTATACCACATAAAAGAGCAGCCTCAAATCACAAGTCCATTTGGTTTAGTATAAAGAACTAAGTTAAGAGATTTATTCCAATTCAGGAATTTTGCTACACATACCCCTTAAATACTGTTAACTATTAAGGTTTTTTAAATTAGAAATCTGTTCTTCCCATTAGTAAGAAATTACTTAGGGAACATCATCATTCAGGCTACATTTAACCAGACAAATCTGTTTTTATAAACCCTCTCTTCCTCATACTTAAAGAATATTTAAAGAGTAATGCAATTAAGAAATAAACAGTATCTGTTCAAAAAGGAAATACATACTGGTCTAAAACAATTATTTAAAAAAGGAATTAGATGCCTTTTCTTCACTAGTAACAAGTATTCCTATTCCTTCTGAAACCATATTTCATGTCATTTCACTGTATGTTTTTCTGTCTTGGTTACCTGCCATCACCCTCTACCTCCTCCCGCCCCAACTTCTGCTATTTTAGGTAAGAAAAGTCAAGATCTTTTTATACTCCCCTAACAATCATTCCTCAATAAAGAGACTAATTTTGGTTTCTTTACCATCTGATTGTTGGGGGTGCTCTTTGTTACTAGAACACTAAAGCCCATGACTACTTCCAATTTCTTCTGGTGCACAGAAGGACTAAACTCTATTCCAAATTAGCAAGTACCAGATCCATGAACCCACTATCACATTTTACTATTTCCAAATTAGTGCTATCAGAATTCTCAAAGAACAGATTAACATTACACTTATTCTCAGGAAGTAGAAAACATATACACCACAGTATCAGTACTATAAAAAAATGACTTCTCATAAAAGCAATTTAGTTCAAGATACCCTACTTCCCCTACAAGGAAAAGATAGTGTTACTAACATAGTATGTGTCTTACCCACACACATATAAACTCTTATGTTTACTAAAGGTTACCAATGTTCAGCCTATAGAATTTAGTTCATACAAAATTTTGAATAATATATATGGCACTGTTAAAAAAAAAAAAAAAAAAAGGCGCCATACTCCCTACTGATACACTTTTGGACCATCCATCTTTTGGAAATCTATGATAATTTCCTTTACTTAGAGCCATGTTCATGACTAAAGTATATTTTAGTAATCAGCCTGGCACTCTGATGAATCCATCAATTATCAGTTTTTATACTAAATAATAATGTCATTCATACACAGGATTTCACACTTTGATTATAAAATCCTTGGTAAGAGTACATAGGATAATATGTAGTGTGTGATTTAAACGTCAACTGTAAAGCTGGAAGGGCAAAATTACCTCCACAATTCATTATCGATAAACATAAGCTCCCAAGAAATACAGATTCAACTAAGGAGCTTTCATTTGTAAAGACTAAATGCAGTGAGACTTTTAGAGCTCTAATAAGTATCTATAGATTTTACAATAAAGGTAAGAGTGACAGTTCTATCTCTTAATATACATTTACATAATCTTCTCACTTAACCATCAAGTTAAAAAAACCTGCTCAAGTATGTGTGTGTATATTTGAGAGAGATATATATATACATATATATATATTTGTACAAACAAAATTTGTGTATTTATAGCACATACCAGGATACACCACTTTAACATTCACAATTTGTAATACTTAACCAGTAGTCATTAGCAAACTACACAAATAAAACCATTAACAAGATACAAAGATATTTGCCACTAAGGGATCCTTACAATCAGGTTTTCAACAATCTTTTGGTTGTAGCTGACAGTTCACAATTGCAGCCATTCATAAGAGTTCCTGGAATGTGGCCTACAGAGTTCACACTGGTCAGCTATCTGTGGAAAACGATCTGTACTGTGTTCCCTTTCCAAAAGGGCCAGTAATATTTTGCACCTCTCCCCATTTACCAGAAAGGAGTCTGTTAAGTGTGTCGTAATTTAAACAAATTTTTAAACTTTCAGTATAAAAGTGGCTTTTTATGAACTATATTTTCAACCATTATTATATCTCCAGTTTACACAAAATCCGTTTGAAGAATCATCGACTATAAGCCTTTCCAGTGAGAAAGGCTAAAATATATAAACTTTATGGCAATTAATAATATAGAGTCAACAGGCAGTGTTAACTGAAATTTAAAACATTTTCTTGCTTTCTATATATAACCGTCAGCCCTTTTAAAGGTATATTATTAAAATGTATTTATAAATCTTCTTTCAAAATAAATAAGTCTCAAAATGAAGCTTTGTAAAAGGTAATGGAGCCAAAACCACAGATAGGGTTTTTAATATATCAAACTAAAGAACCTCAATCATTTTTGTTAATCTTCCATTTTCCTTCCTTTTCTCAAAGAACTAGACTATGTTTACTAACATATTAACTTTAAAAAAAAGCAAACTGTTTACAAATTTTTAGGATCTGAAATTTTCAGGATCTGAAATTTTCAACCTATTCACAAAGTTAAAGTCATAATTACTCAAAACCTCTCACTCCAATGTTTTATTTTGCATTTGAATGACTGCAACTAAAATTGTATGCAGATTTTAATTTAAGAAGGCAACCCCAAATCACCATATAAAAAGTATGATTTTTGTTGGTACAGTTTCCTCAAAAATAGTCATCTTAGTAATTTAAACATATGCCTAGAAAAACTGTGTTATTTAATTTCAAGCATACAATTTAAAATGCCCTCTTTCACAAAGGCTTTCCATTAAAAACAAAAACAAAACAAAACACTATTTCTACTTAATGGATTTATTCCTTCACCAGGTGTGTTGGTCCAGTGACAAAATAGTCAAATGTGTAAGATTACATCTTGAAAACTAGCATGTTAAATTAAAAACCAATGAAAGACTGTAACAAAAATTAGAAATGCACACTGGTAAGTAATGCAGATTTTAGAAGACTGGGTGGGGGAGGGAAGGACCATATTTAATATAGGACTGCACACACATCAAAACCCCTGCACTGGATTAACTATTGCCAACTGATAAGAACAAATGCGGTAGTATCTGTAGCTCATTAACCTTCCGAAATAAATTCTTAAAATTATTAACCTTTTAATAAAGAGGATAAATAATTTTATCTTTGAGGTCGTACCCTAAAGAATACATCCCAGAGTTTCCATTTGTCAATGGATCTGTCTGCTCCATGCCACATCATTATATTTAAGTTCTGGGGAATGTAACTGCCTATTTTGTAAACTGAAAGAGTTGTGAAGAGGAGAGAAAAATACATTCTTCATTCATAGATGTGCATGTGTTTTACAAGCAGGTGGGTGTGGTTTGGGAAACCACTCATCATTTCTTGAAATATGGAGGCAATATACAACAGGAACAGAGAGGCAAGCAAATGGTTATTTACCAACCCATCAGAAAAAATTGGCTTCTGGCAGCTAGAAAAGGGAAGATATCTGTTGCCTCTTACAAAAGATGAATAAACAAACAATCTGCATTTCAGGTGTGCCCCATGTGTGAAAAGTGAAATATGGGAGATGTAAGGAGGGATTTTTCTGAATGGCTTGTGGAATCAGTTTCTTTACTTGGTAGTCCCATCCATATAAAATTTCTCAATGACTAGCTAGCTGAGCTCACTTATGGATACGTGGTATTCTCTAAGAGTTCTCAAATGGAAAAAAGACTCCCAACAAGCAAGTCACCTACAAAAAAATATGAACTTTGAATTACAAAAAGCAGAGGAGATGATTTCAGTGAGCATTTTTCAAACCAACAGAAGTATATAACAAAAATACAAGGCTAATTAGAAATGAAAAGTTAAGAATGTGAAGGAACTCAGAAGAAACAGAAAAAACCTTCAACAGATCTCATGGTTCTACATACCAATTATTCTAGAAATCCATAAAATTATCTTTTAACACATCTAAAATTAACCTCGCTCAAAACAAAAAACCCAGCAAATAAATGCCTAACTGTAAAGTACCTGAAACTTTCTAATTTTTAAATGTAATTTTAAAGCTTTGTAACAAGTTGGTTTTTAAAAATTTGCAACATGTCAAATTTTCCTGTGACATTTCCTGAAAACCACTTAAAAATCCTCACTGAACCATAACCAAACATCAACTGTTGTAGAATTGGTAATGGCAATACACCAATTTTCACTTAAACCATTAAAAAAGCATCCCTTAAACAGAGGGAGCCAATTGTTGACAACTGTTAACACTTTTACTATAAAATTACTCTAATTTCAAGAACTGTAGCTTTTACTACTGTCAAAGAGTCTTACTTCATATCTCCCTTTCCATAGTTAAAAAACTACTGATGGAAGATAACATCTTTCCAATACACTTTTTACTTCAAAAAAAAAAAAAAAAAAAAAAGATCTTAACGAAGTCACTGGGAAGCCTCCTGACCTTCCATGTTCTTTTATTTAAAAGGCTGGAGGACGATATGATCTTCAAAGCCAGACTTGACATTTCACCATTCTCTCTCCAGCCTTTGCAGATACACTGGAGGAGATTCCTTACATGGATCTTTCCCTACTGTAGAGGACCTCTGGTTTTCCAGAATGGGAAACTTCTGATTTTACGTCTTAGTCTCCAAACTCACACTGACAAAACTCTCTGCCCTAAGGGTTCAAGTGCGATTGTTACCTAAGAAAAGGACAATCTTCTGGGGCATAATCTACTAGTTACCACCTGTAAATCGAGAGAATTAAGCTTAAATCCACCTTTTTTGAATGAACAAATGTTGTGTCCTTATCCAATTCAGTGCTTTTAAATGACTGTGACAAGACCAATTCTCTCATTACACCTTTATATTAGCAATCTAAACGAATGCATTTTCAAGAACTGACAAATCAATCTTACTAAACACAAACTAAACTTACTAAACACAAGCTAAGTTTAAAAACGCTAAGGGCCTCAAATTGAAAAAAGAACTCTTAAGTTGCATTCTAAACTACAATGTTTGGTCAAGCACTCCTATCAAATATTTTAAGTAAGATTTCCATACCTGTCTTCATCACCATCAACAGGAATAGCTATGCTGAATACAGAGGTGGCGAGACTGTTCATAGGTGTTAACTGAAGGGGGTTTGCCAGGGCATCTGCAACAGGAGGCTTCACAACAGGCTTATTTTCAGCAATGAGAGAAAGTGGTGGTTGAGGTAGGGGTTCTGATTTTCTTCTAGTATCGTCAACATGCCCGACTAAAGGTTGGGTCTGAGTCTGAAACTGGCTTAGGTCAGACTGTGGTAGACTTGTTGGTGCACTGGGTGTGCCTTGCGCTAAGGGCAGCCCAACATGCTGGATTATGCTGCTGCTCCTGCTGACTGGCGTATGGCTGCTCAGCTGCTGCGACTGGACCAGAGGCGCGGGTACATTTGGCATAGTAACAGAGGTGGTAGACACACTAGGCACGCTTGGAGCGGGCACGGCTGCAGGCACGTTTGGAACTCCGGGCAGCACGGCGTGGGGGCCGCCAGGCACGGCTGACGGCGCACCACTGCCACCCATCTGCGGCGGAGGCACGGACTGGGGCTGTCCGGTCCCAGGGGGGACCAGGCCCGGCGGCACGGCGCATCCCACAGCAGCCAAGGGCACTCCGGCCGGCTGACCAGGCGCGGCCTGTCCGCCTGGCGCGGGTCCCGGCCCCGGGGCCACGGCTTCACTGGGCAAGGAAGACACGCCCATTATCTGCGCACCCACCGAGGAGGCATTCGGGCCGGTGCCCACTGGAAGGCTGGCAGCCGTGGCGAGGCTCGCTCCGGCGCCGGTGGACGAGGGCTGCGCGGGGCTTGGCGGCTGCAGGCCGGCCACGTGCTGCTGTAGGTACTCACTCTGACCCGCGGGCTGGACTGGCAGCAAATGCCCAGGCGGTAGCTGAGGGTACGCGAACGGCTGGGGCGGCTGCGTCGTAGGAGCGCCGACGGCGGGGCCCGGCTGCTGCGGCAGGGGCACGCCTGGCTGCGTCAGGGTTACATTCGTCAGCGGCAGCCCCTGTCCATTGGGCCCCTGCGGGAGGACGCCGGGGCCGGTTCCCTGGGGCTGGCTTGGCTGCGGGGCTGCCATCATTTGCTGAGGCCCGGCCGCGGCTCCCGGGAACGGCGGCACTGGAGCCGCGCTTTGAACCACAGCCCCACCTACGGGCGGCGGTGGCTGTGGCTGCCCAACGCCAAAACTCTGCGGCTGGGCCGGGGCGGGCTGGCTCATTTTCTCCGACGGGGGTAGCTGTGACACAGCAGTCAAGGAACTGTCAGTTCCCGAGTCGGGCCCGTGCGCCCCCTGCATGGAGGCCACCACCACCACCACCGACCCTCCGGTGGCGCCCAGGCCGCTGTCCCGCTCCGCAGTCTGGTCAAAAGTATTGCTGTGCCTAATGCAATCCCCAGACCTGGTCAGGACGCTGCTGTCTGAATCCCGCTCATAGTATTCCATACACGTCCATCGGCCGCGGCGGTAGGGCTCCCCGCTCCCGTGGTCCAGCTTGATCACGCGAAAACGGGAACAAGTGGTGGGGGGCTGTGATGGGGCTGCGGTCCCTGGCCCGGCAGACGAGCCCGTGACCGGGGGGGGCGCCGGGTGCCCCCGAAGAGGGGGCCGAGGTGGCGGCCGCCGCCAGGGTACTGGCCAGCGCCCCAGCCACGCTCCGGGCCGAAAGGGCTCCTCCTCCGTTGGCGGGAGCACCCGCCGCGGCCGCCAGCTGCCCGTCCAGGAGGAGGTTTGGAGAGACGGTCCCGGGAGTCTCTGCATCCCCAACATTGTTGAGTGTCTCTTCGGAGGAGCTGCGCTCGCAGACCTCCTCAGGGCCATAATCCGTGGCCCGAGAAACGTCGAATATTTCGGAGGAGACGTCCTCTGTACGTGACTCGTCCGGGTCGTCCAGGCTCTCAGTGTCCTCGGTGATGCTAGTGGCCACCTGAGCCGTGGTGACACTAGTGATCTGGAAGCAGCTCTTCTTCTTGGCCGGCATCTTGGACATGGTGAGGAAGGCTGGAGGGCAGAGAGGCACGCCGGCTCCTCTGCGATCTTGCCGGAAACCAGGAAGGGCAAAGCAGGGGCCCCCAAAGACAAAGTCCGAGTCCGCGCTGGGGTCTGAGGCCCGCCGCTGTTAAGAGTCACTGGCTGATCCGGACGCTGGCCGCTCTGTGAGACATCCTCCTCCCCGTTTCCTTCTGAGTCGATCTCTACGGCTCTGCCCCCGTCGCACTCGCGCGGCGGCTCCTCCTTCCTTTTCGCCTCCCGCAGCCGCGGCGCCTCAATTCAATCCCCTCAGCGGCGGCGCGAGCGCGAGCGCGATCCCAGGGGCGGGCCGCCTGCTTCCTCCTCCCGTCTCCGGGGCCGCCGTGGTCAGTCTAGCTCGGCGCTCGGCGCTCGGCGCGGTCAGCAGGCCTTGGCTGGGGGTGGGAGTGGGAGGGCGAAGGGGAGGAGGAGGTGGTGGTGGCGGCGGCGGCGGCGTGAGGGGCGGTGCTGCCCCGCTCGGGCTCCTCAGGCCAGTGCCGGCGTCAGCTCTGGGCTCTCGGACGCTGAGGGAAGAAGGGGAAGGAATGGCGAGTCTGGCGCCGGGGATTCCGGATTCAGCCAGGAGCCGCGGGCTGGGGCTGGCTGAAGGTCCCGCGGGCGGGCGGCGGAGCTTCGGCGCGGGCGGGCGGCCCCCTCCCCGGCTTTAGCCGGAGCTCAGCCCCAGGGACATGTCGGCTGTCTCTGGCGGAAACCCGCTCCGGGGGAGGGGAAAGCCGGCTCGGTCCTCCCCTTACAGGGGGAGCCACCCCGCGGGCGGCGGCGGCGGTCTCGGCCTCCCCTCGCGGCTCCTGAGAAGAGTGAGGGGCGGCGGCGGCGGCGGCGGCGCGGTGGTGGCGGCAGCCGCCTGGCTGGCCGGCGAGCGGAAGCGCTCCGGCTGTGTGAGGTAGCGGTGGTAGCTTTTTCGGCTCCTCCTCGGTGCGCCCGGTTCGCAGACCCTGGAGAAACTGAAATTCAAACTGCTGAAGCGGCGGCTGCAGCTCCCTCCCCTCGGCCAAGATGGGGCTGAAATGGCCGCGCCAGGGATGCTGGGAGGAGCAGCGGCCCCGCTGCCGCCGCCGCTGTCGACTAAAATGCCGCCGCTGCCGCAGCCACCGCCAGCGCCGCAGCCGCCGCCGTTCCGTGACGCACCGGCGTCGTGACGTCACCGCCCCGCCCCCGCCGGTTTCCTGCAGTTTCGGGGGGGGGGGGGGGGGGGGGGGGGGACGGTGGGCGGGACTAAAGGTTAAAAAAGGGGGGCGGTTTTTTTATTTAAAATTTTTTAAATTTAAAATTTACGCTGTAGGTCTTTAAGAGTTGGAGAGCTGAAGACTCTTAAATTCCAACCCTAGAGAAGCTTACAACCGCGCCAACCGGTTTTGTTCCGAGACGCTGGAAGACTGGATGGAGGTCATGTGCTGTGTCTAATGTTTAGCAAAATCTTAGAGAAACAAGGGCGATAGAAATGGGGGTTAGGGAGAGTTAGGATAAAGAGGGAGACCAATGGAGGAAGCGAATCACTTAAAAAAAGTCTTCTGAAAATAAATGTTGACCACTGTAGTCAGAGGAGTGAAATATTGAGAGAAATGCGGATGATTAACCAAGAATAGCAAGCCAGATTGAGTCAGAAAACTGATCTTTCAGCCAGAAATTCTGTCTCCAACAATGGCATCAGGAGATGGTTACTTGCCCAGGGTGAGGTCAGTTTAAAAAAAGATTAGAGGTTACCAACATATCCCTCATTTTCCTGAATTTGCTGTGATTTCAGCATCGAAGAGTTCATTTAACCTCTTGAGACTGTTTTTACTTTCAGCACGAAATCAGCTTATGGGCTCCATAAATGTAGAACCTACTGCGTTAGTTATAGTTCTTTCTTTTGTTTATTCTAAAACTCCTAGTTGGAGCCAGAGTGTTACGTGGTTTGAATTGGGCCATGAACAACCAGAACAAGTCAGAAAGCACCCTTTCCTCTCCCAGTACAGAGAGCAGCTATAAAGTACTGGAGATTTTATCATCTTTTTGCTACTTTCTGGCAAAAGAAAGTGGTAAGGCCATTCTCTTAAACAGTTAAAAAAAAAAAGTGGGGAAGGTGGCTCTTGAACTTTGACACACTAATACATCATGTATGTAAAATCCAAGAAATCTTGAGGGGAAATCAAGATTTCATATCACAGCTTTAGCAGTCATATCATTATGACTTACATAAATCAGTTAATCATTATACTCAGTTCTCTAATCTTTGAAGAGTAGAAATACTTTTTATGACAAAGGATGTTTTGATAATGACAGTTTACTGAAAATTTTTAGGTCCTTAGTTGTAAATAACATACAGACACATGTCTTTTAACCTTAGTAGAAACCATGTCCTCCAAACCCAAGTAAACGAGGTCAGGATGTGAAATAAGACCACATAATAACATCCCTGTTTCTTAAGAAGATGGGAGAGAGTAAAGGAACAAAGTGTAACATTATGCTGCTATTGTGGCAGAGATAGCTAAAGGAATGTTTCATTTCTAAATCTGTAATTTTGGTAATTGTTAGAGATATTTTCCATTAATAAGTTAGATCAACTGGTTAAATCCAATATCAACTTACGAAAGCTTAATTTAACTTTGATTTACCATATTGTTAAAAATGGTGATCAATTTTGGAAAAATAGGTATAAGATGCCTGCTTGCCTCATTACATTATCTTATTACATAAACTTCTTGATTACTTGTTATGATGATCTTAAATCACACAAAGGAAAAATCTAAAGTAATCTGTAAGATGATTTCTCCTTAAAGAACACATTAAGGATTTATTATGAAATGAAAGTAATGATAAAGATAATTTAGAAGAGATCAGTAAGTGGGCTATATTTTTGGTAAGAATGGGGTTAAAGATGTTAAAAGACATCTTAGCCTAAAATAAGATGTATAAAGTTAAAATGTTTTGTTTATATTTTTAAGGATTTCTGTGTGAATAAAATAGTTCTCTTGAAAGTAAGTTTTCCAGAAGTCTTAAAGGCCCTAGCTTCTCTTATACATTTGCTCCTTAGAAATGTAAAGAATTTATTGCATAAAACTGCTATGATAAAAATGATAAAAATTCTGGTTGTTACAAATAGGTTTGAAACCATTTTACAGAGGAAAAAAAATCATAGAACTGTCATCAGACTACACAACTATGTAATTCATGGTTGGCCCACAAAGGATTAAAAGCCTCCACATAACTAATTAAAATGATAGGAAACAAGATGTACCAGTCAGTATATACGCTCTGGGTGTGTGTGGAAAGTTGACAATAAGTAACATGGTAGCCTAACTCACTGGAACCGGAGAGGTCTCTGGAGTCCCAAACCTCAAGACCAAGGGTCTTAATGCAAGTATCCTGGCTCCATGCTTACACCCAAAAACCACATGTGGAAACTGTGGGAATCCTTGATTACTGCTCCAGAGCACCCAACTTGACTGTCCTACATCTGGTACTTCCCTCAAAGACTTATTTTAAAGCCATGTATGGGAGGTATGTTTAGGAAGAACAATGCAGGGGGAAAGAAAAAACAATTGCAGCAACTTAGAAACTAAGGACAGTTTCCACTGATGACCAAGAAAACCAAAACCAAACCAAACCAAACACACGACTACTATAGCAAGATTTCATCTTTTCAGAGTATCATACTCCAAATTCTACTAGGTTATTATCTAACCATATCAGTACCAGATGGTAAATTGTTTCATAGTCACAAGATCCTGGAATGTGAACTGTAGATACTCAAGAAAACCTTTTTTATTTTCTCAGCAAGTATATAATACATTTAAGATAGTAATAGCACATTATCTAAATACTCTGGGGTAGAGAAAAGAAAACCGTATTTTCAGGAGAACTTAAGCAACTACCTACCTAAGAGAAGTAGTCCTTTAGCATTAATACTATCAGTTAGTGACATTTATTGAGCCCTCCCTGTGTGCATTAAGAATTGAACAGCCTGTATCCTAGCCAACAACTTTTTCTGGGATTTAGAAATAGCTTATGTTTACTTTCTATATTTTTATCACCGAATTGTTAGAAAAATACAAAATGGAGGACTAGTTTTCAGATTCCAAAAAGCATTTGCTAGAAATAAATATCAGCTGTCTAAACAAGTAGCACTTGATTTATTACTATGATTTTCCTGGGGTTCCATTTCTGGAACCATATCTTACTAATAACCTCTTGCAGTTGAGGCCTTTGTGTAATATTATCTGAAAAGTAAAAAACAAAAACAAAACAAAACAACAACAACAACAAACTGTAATGAAAGAAGACTAAGCCTAGTGAAATTCCATAAATACTTTTATGAAAGAAAACATCTGATTGAGATGCATAATCTTTTCATCACTTGAGAGCGAATGAAGTGTGTAAAATTTTCACATTTAAGAAAAGTTCTATTAGATAGTCTTCTAAAGTTTGATATACTATGAAACAACAGTGTCTTTTTTAATAGTGAAGATTCCCTTGAGTCCCAAAGATCTTTGAAGTTCAGGCAAAATATAGCAACCTGATGGAAGATAATGGTGCATTTTGAACTAATAATAAATATAATGTCCTATTAAAGCCTGTTTTCTTCTATTATGACACTTAATTTAGAATCTAAAATATTATGTGGTTCTGAAATCTAGCTTAATACTGCAATGTAGGGCAACTTCAATAGAAAATCTATTAGTAATTATATTACATATATATATATATATATATACACACACACACACACATACACATTATTTGTGACCAGTTGGGATAAAATTAAACAAATCTGCATTGCCTAATTGGAGAAAACTTGAGATCAAGAGTAAGCTTCAGTTTTGTTGTAAATTTGTTTTGTGACTGTTGACAAGTCTATTAATCCCTCAGTTTCCCATCACTGAAAAGAAGCAACATTGTGGTGACAAGATGTTAAACTACCAATCCCACTGAGAGAGTAGAAAGAAAAAGATAACACATATGGCAGTGTTTTGGTGTCTTTGTAAGAAGAGATGGCAACTAATGTGATACTATTGGTAGTACTCTTTTCAATATCATTTGTTAATTAAAAAGAAAGTTACTTGGGGCGCCTGGCTGGCTCAGTGCTACTCTTGATCTCAAGGTAGTAAGGTTGAGCCCCACGATGGATGTAGAGATTACTTCAAAAATAAAATAAAATAGGGGTGCCTGGTGACTCACTTGGTTAAGTGTCTGACTCTTGGTTTTGGCTCAGTTCATGATCTCATGGGTCATGAGATGGAGCCCCTGGAGTCCTGCTCTGCACTCAGCGGGGATCTGCTTGAGGAGTCTCTTCCTCTGCCCCTCCCCCAACTTGCACGCACCCTTTTTCTCTCTCTGTCTCTGTCTCTCTTGCTCTCTCAAATAAATAGATTAATTAAATAAAAATCTTTAAAAAAGTACTAGGTATATATGATTTTATGAAGAAGCCATATTCTGTCATAGATGAGCTATTTAAAGACATTTAATGGGATATCCTTTGGTAAGGTGAATAATCACCATCTATTCTGCCTTTCTTGTATATGTGAATTTGGTGTAAGCACAGTGTAATTATGTATCGCTTCAAGTGGTAGTATACCTGTAATTTTAAGTTGTAATTTTAACACTCACAAAAGAGCATTGAAAGACATTGCCAATTTCTAGACTTCTAGGTTATAGTTTGTTCTGTATGTTACTATTATCGGCTTATGAAGTTCCAAAAAAAAAGTGTTTGAGTGTAGAAACTTGTATAAACTGGATTTAGACATGAAGGATGGTCTAAGTGTTGACTGATAATCTGATGGTCATTCTGACCTGGCTGATTGGACTAATTTTAATTCATAGGAACCAATGGTGGAAAGGCACATATATAATCTTGACTACTTTGTATTAGCAGTTATATTTTAATTCCAAAATAACTAGCACTTCAGTTATTGGAAACAAAGCACTTTTAGCATTTAACTTTAGAATACTTGAAATCCTACTTTGCAGCATTCATACTCATTAAAAGCTCAATCCATGATCCATGTTTGCCCAAGAATTTGGGTGTTACTTAAAATGGTCATGTAATGAGCTGCTTCTCTGCAAATTAATTTTCACTCCTCTCCCCCATCTGTAACCTGGGATCTTTGGAGAAGAAGGAGGCTAGTAAGAAATAAGGAAATAGGGGGAAAATTCAAAATCAAGGTGAAATGCTAACCATATGGCCTTTGCAGTTTTGGCCATCAAATATCTGATGAATAATCGTAACAGTATTACCATGATACCCATTTTGTGACATTTACCTCTTTTTTAACTAAATTGGCTAGATACAAATAATATTTTCATCTTTAAATATTTAGAATATTTTTTCCATCTTCACCCCATTTCTTCCAGATTTTGATACTAATCTTTTTTTTTGCATATTGCATGTGTTTATTCAATAGCTGATTTATTTCTAGATTTTTAGTTTATAAATATTCATATTTGCTTTATAGGTTCTCCATCAATACAGTGGTTCTACCCTTTAAGGAAAAAAGATCAACCCTTTCACAAAAATGCATATTTTAAAGAAAGATAAATTATGTGATAATGATTCATTCATATTTTCCACGTATTCTCCACTGAATTTCTTTAAGCTTAACTATGGTGTTTAAAATAATTTTGCTTAGGGCGCCTGGGTGGCTCAGTCATTAGGGGTCTGCCTTCGGCTCAGGTCATGATCCCAGGGTCCTGGGATCGAGTCCCACATCAGGCTCCCTCCTCGAGGGGAAGCCTGCTTCTTTCTCTTCCACTCCCGCTGCTCGTGTTCCTGCTCTCGCTATCTCTGTCTCTGTCAAATAAATAAACAAAATCTTAAAAAAAAATAATTTTGCTTATTAATATTTCATTTGCAGTATTTTATTTTGATAAAAGAAAAAAATTCTCCTAGTAAAATCAAGCTTATATTTTGAACAAACAGCTCCAAATATCTCCTTGTTCATTCATCTAACATATATTTAGAAGACTACTATTTACTGGCCTCTTTGCTATACTTGAGGAACAGTTATGAGCTAGACAAGAAAAGTAAAGTCTTTGTTCAACTGGGTCTTATATTTTAGTACAAGGAACAGACGCTAAAGAAATAAATGAATAATGTGGTAATTTCAAAGATACATGTATTAAGAAGTAACAAAACCACAATGGAAGGTGAGCGCAAGGGCACCTTAGGTGTCTGGCAGGTGGGCTCGTTTTCAATAGCCAGCATTTAAGAGAGGTGGTACAGGACACTGGCCCTGTGGTGGAAACCAGTGTGTTGTGGGGAGGGCACTGTGGGCATCTGAGAAGTAGGCAGGCACCAGATCTTATGGACCTTGTTGACCAAGTGATGGGAAGCCACAGGAGGGTTACAAGCAGGTGATTAACATGATCTGATTTGCATTTAAAAAGAAACCACTCTGTTTTCTTAACCTCACGTAGTTTAGAATATGTTGTGTATTATGTTCAGAAAGATCTATTAAAAATAGTCAAAGTTTCTTTTTATGTGGCCATAATTATTTGTGTTATACCAAAATGGTAGAAATATTTAACAATCTCTATGACATTTTTTATAGAGAGATTTAACAACTTCGTAGCACAACTCATTAAATAGCTATAAGAGGAAGTCTTTTTCTCAGTAACTTAACTAACTTAAAGTCAGTGATTTTGATTACTCGAGAACTTGAAATGCCCCACTTAAAAAAAAAAAAGAAAACCCAACTGAACAACAGCAAAAAAGGAAACATTTTGTTTAAAAGTAATTATTAGATAAGTGTGATAGAACCTCCTGACAAGGAGAACTTCTAACAAGTAGAGCTAATTTTAGGGAGGTTCAGGGGTGAGCCTCATTTTTTCAATGAGATAAAAATATACATAGATAAATCTAGGAATGATGTGAAACATTCAGTTAGTCATAAAAGAGCTACAAAGAAGGGACCTTTATGGAAAATGTAGGAGGCAAGGCCATGCATTTCCATATTGGTGGATTGCCTTTTCTTTCTTTCTTGTCAGGTACAATTGAACAGTGGATGATTTTCACTGTTCCATGGGCTATTTCTTTATTAGTAAGAGAATGCTAGAGTAGCATTTTTTAATGAGGTTATACTCTGGTGCATTAGTGGTGACAGCTGGCCTGGCCACTTTCCTTACTCCTTCCTTTATCTTCTCCCAATTCCCATATGTGTATGAATGTTAAATTTATTCTTACCATGGTGAATTCCAAAGCAGGCCAACATGTCTGAGAGCTTCAGCAGAGATAGATGTATAGGCCATTATTTTCTCGAAGCACACAAAGTTATTTTCTTGGTGAAACGTGGGAGAAGAAACACCTAGATGTTTTGTGCTACCGGCCCCAATGTAAATATGAATGGGCTGGTATAAATTCCAAACAAAAAGGAAAAGAAAGCTGGCTTATCTTATCTAATACTTTTGAAATATATTGTTTATTATTTGATGGAATTTGATGTTTGTATAATTATAAAGCATCAAGACTAAAAAGAGAAAATGGTAGTATGCCAAGGTTGTTCAAATTCTTTAAAAGGGGTACACGTGTTCCTGTGTTGCATTTTTGTTAAATATCATTCCAAAATTCTTAAATGATGTTATAGTCATGAAGCTTACAACTACTGATCATATTACTTTATGATAGTACCTTGTTATGGGTAGGAAAATATTACTTTATACAAACTTTAGAGGCCACCCAATTAATGAACTTTACTGGTAGTTGACTTCTATTTTCAAAAGATCAAAGCATTTTAAAGAGGAACATTTGTTACCATTTGATGACTTTTTAAAAAATGATAAATGTAAAATATTGAGTTAAAAAACATTAAACAAAATTGTATCTCATCTTTGAAAGAAAATTACATGTATGCACAGGAAAAGAATTTGGGGGAAAGTACATCAAAATTTAAATAGTGGCTATCTCTGGCTGATGAGGTTATTGACCTTTTTTGCTTGATTTTTAAAAAGATTTTCCAAATTTTCTACAGTAATCACATACAATATTTATCTGAATGTATTACTTTTATACTAAAAAAAATGTACCCCCCCACACCACCTAAACCAAATGTAACTTTATAAAAGTGTAGTGACAGACGAGACAACAATTTTAGTCACGTGATAAATAACACTTCATAATTGCTATCTAAAAATAAACTGCCCCTCAGGAATAGTATATATTTGAATCCCATCAAAAGATAACATTAGGAACCATTAGAACAGGTCATGACCTCTCCGGGTCTCGTATTCTTTATCTGTAAAATAAGGAGGTTGACTGAAAGGATGACCATTTTTGGTTCTAATATTTTATGAATCTAGACTCCCCAAGGACAAGTTTGGAGTCTTGGTGTTGCATGCAACAGCCAACAAAATGTTTTTGCTTCAGTGTTGGTAACACTCGAATATGCTAATCATTGCCTGATTCCCCAAGGTCACTGTCTGCCTCAGGACCTTTGCATTTCCTGTACCTTCTGCTTATTCCCTGGGAGATTTGCATGTTTACTTCCCTCACCTCCTTCAAGTCTTTCCTCAAATGTTCCCTTCTCAGTGAGGCCTACACTGACTACACTATTTAAAGCTGTAAGCCTCTCCCATTCCCATCCTCTTTCCTCTTTTATTTTTCACTGTAGCACTTATTACCTTTTAATACATTGTCATTTCCTTATTTTGTTTGTTGTCTATCTTCCCACACTACAATGGCTTGCTCCTAGGAGGGCAAGGGCTTTCATCTGTCTTGTTCATTCTTTTTTTTTTTTTTTTTAAGATTTATTTATTTTGGTAGGGGGAGAGGCAGAGGGAGAGAATCTTAAGCAGACTTCCCACCTAAAGTGGAGCCTGAAGTGGGGCTCAATCCCATGACCCTGAGATCATGACCCCAGTGGAAACCAGAGTCAGACGCCTAACCGACTAAGCCAACCAGGCACCTCTCTTGTTCATTCTTGCGTTCTTAAGGTCTGTAATAGAGCCTGGCACATATTCGATTCTTAATAAATATTGTATAAATGAATTTTCCATTTTTACAACATCCTACATTTTCATTCAACATTATGAAAGTAAAGCAATAAATATGTTGAAAATCATGGAAGATTGGCACAGTGGGAAATTCCCTGCAAAAAAATAGGTACTTCTATAATCATCTATCTTTAAGAGGAAATAAAAAAAAACCTCATTTTAATTATTAGACAAATTTTTAAATCTTTATTGAATCAATTTTGATATTTGTAGAAAGTTGAGAAAATATGCAAACTGTACATCAGATCATATGCAGAAGTCCTTGAGAATACAGCATCTTTAATATTTCATAGAAAGCACAGATTGAAATTTTGATCACGAATACACATTCCTTTGACACTAGCCATTCTTAATCATATTAATTAAGGCACATTGAAATGTTTTCAGTATTTGGTATAATAGTCTAGTTTAAATAACATTTCCTTTCATAGGAAAATTTAATAAATAGATCTACTCTATGGGTAAAAAGTTCTTCCCATATAGTTTTTTATTTTTATTTTTTAAAAGATTTTATTGATTTATTTGTGAGAGAGAGAGTGAGCACACAAGCAGGGGGAGCAGGAGGAAGAGAGAGAAACAGGCTCCTCACTGAGCAAGTAGCCTCATGCACGACTCAATCCCAGGACCCGGGGATCATGACCTGAGCCAAAGGCAGATGCTTAACCAACTGAGCCACCCAGGCATCCCTCATAGTTTTTTAAATGTAGGCCTATAGATAGGTCACGATAGTAACAAACTATTGGAAAGAAGGCTCTATTTTTAATTTAGAGAGTCTAAATGCTATGTGTTAATGAATACCTAGGCTAAAAAAAATGTCTTTTATAGACTCGTTAGGCTTTGTTTTCTTCATCTGTTTAGTTTGGCTGCTCTCATTTACATACTTGTTCTCATTAGGGTTTGAATTTCAGAGCTGGCCTCACTCTGTAATGGGAACAAATGTCTTGCCATGTGATACTAACTTTCCATTACATCCTGAATTATTTGCAGTCCCAGAGGCAAAGAATTTATGGTTGGTACATGAGAGATGGAACCATCACATAAAAGAAGCCAAATTTGAAAACATATTTTTTTCTTAGTACCAATATAGTTTCAAGATAATGAGAACTTAGAATAATCAGCAAATGACCAAAAATGAATCATTGTTAAAACACTGTTTTGGGGGCATAAAAAAGCTAATGTTTCTAGTTGGTTGATAATTTTCATAGCAACCATGGTATTTGGCACGTCCTAAACACCTTTCATTAGAAGCCTTCAGACCCCTTTGAAGCAGCTCATTATACTCTGAAACAGTTCTGAGAATAAGGAAAACTAATACACAAGTTTTGCTGGTATTCTGTAGCTGTGTAGAGGGCATCATGTAGCAAGTACTTAGAATGCATTACGAGATTTCTCAATAATTCTCCAGCCAAGCAGGAAATTGAGTAGATGCAGCAAGAGAGATTTGAAGTATTGAAAGTCAATCCAAGTTAGAGTTTGGTCAGAATTCCAGACTTAATTGTTTTATTCTTTAAAGAATAAATAAATGAATCTTGGAGGCTATTTCAATAGCAGGGTTACTATTAATATCCATAAAAATAACATGGCATATATTTTCAAGGAGTTCTGTATACTTCCCAGCTTCTTCTTACTCTTCACTATGCTCGATGAGATTTTTTTGGTGGCAAGTTTTATTTTAGTTTTGGCCAGAAAGTCAAGAAAAGAGAGTATTAAGAATAGTAGTCAATAAATGTAAGAACTCACCACAGATCTATTCGTATTTCTGATCATACCTTGAATTTGCATCGTATTTTATGGTTGTCAAACTTTTACCATGTGTCATATCATTTGATTGTTATAACCCTATGTCTGTGTGACCTTGGGCAAGTCATTCAGCCATGGCTGTGGTTCCCATTAGGTCAGCTGAGTTTAACAGATGCCTTCTACTAAGCCTAAGAAATGCTTCAGAATTGGGCGCCTGGGTGGCTCAGATGGTTAAGCGTCTGCCTTCGGCTCAGGTCATGATCCCAGGGTCCTGGGATCGAGTCCCGCATCGGGCTCCCTGCTCCTTGGGAGCCTGCTTCTCTCTCTCTCTGTCTCTCATGAATAAATAAATAAAATCTTAAAAAGAGAAAAAAAAAAAGAAAGAAATGCTTCAGAATTAATAACAAAATAGTTCAACACATTATGAACCCTTTAAAAGAAAGGTATTATTATAAATATATTATATCCATCTAACTTGGGAAACTGATATTTAGAGAGACCACGTGAGTTGGCCCTAAGTATTTAACCATATTAGTCCCAGGAAACACATGGATTAAAATGTTTATAGCTTAGAATAAAAATGGCATGAGATTTTATCACAGAGAGCAAAATATTGTCTCAAGTAGAGAATAGTACTTTCTAAAAAATATAAAGAAATATTCATTCTGAACCATGAACTCACTAATTTTACTTAAATGCATTAAGCTGAATATGATTTCATCAGTTGTTGATCAGCATTCAGGCTACATAAGACAGCTGATGATAAAACACAATTTTTTGAAAAGACACCCAATTTGGCAGTTATTAATCCCATAATTATTATGAATTATATGAACTGAAAGGAGAAATAGGTAATATTTTTGGTAAAAATGTTTTCCAAATACATATATATATATATATATATATATATCAGAATAGTATTTCATAAGCAATAGTTAAGGTGGTCAGCTGCTATAGCTTTGTCATATAGCTTACATATTAGAATAAAACCTCCTTAGGAACATTGGCTATTCTATGAGATGTCTCAATATGCATCAAATGATATTCTTTAGCTTCTGAAGTATTGTTTGTTAAAAATATATTATCGCCCAAATCTGCATGATTGAAAGATTATTTGTATTTATTAAACATTGCTACCATTAGGAAATGATCATTTTTAATTATTTTATTTTGAAATTTTTTATAATGGAAAATTCCAAATATACAGAAAAGTAGAACTATATAACAAATGACAATACATGCATATCCAACAGGGTTCCTAGAAAATGGAGAAAAAGTGAGCAGCAGAGAGAGAACAGAAAAGAATTAGTTCTTAGTGTGTGCCAGGCAGTGTGGTAGCTATTTAAATGCGTCTTCATTTAATCTCTATAGCAACTCTATGGGATAAACATTAGCATCTCCATTTAAGAGATGAAGAAATTAAGCCTCAGAGAGATTGAGGACTTCCTCAAGAGTTTAGAATCAGAACTGTATATGAACTGGGTCTGCATGCTCTTTAGGTCCATGTTCTCTCAATTTATGAGCCAGCAGATTAGATGTTTCCAACTTGTGAAGACAAACTACTTTCTGGGTTTTTGTCTTGTTTTGTGATCTCATGATGGTGGAAGGAGAGACCAAGAGAAAGGCTGAAACTGTTGTGGATGAATTTGAGGAGAAGAGCTGCTAGTGAGGTTCTTGAGTGGGAAGGAAGTGGGCAGGAGGTGGTTGCTTGTGATGTGAAAGAAGTGATGGACCAGTGTAGTTAATTAGACTGGTGGGTTGGGAACACTGCTGTGGTTAGGGAAGGCTCTCTGTGGGACTTTCTATTTACTTATATTAAGGAGTAGAGTTTTTATAATACGAGATAAAGAATTTTATTTTTCTATTCTTAACAACAACAACAACAACAACAACTGGAGGTGTTGGTCTGCCATTCTATTGAAATGAAAATGCATCTTTAGCTGGAATGTACGTGTAACTGTCTTGGAATTAGACTCTCCAAGGTCAGACTATCTCCACACAGCAGACAAGCAAATTCCCGGGATACCAGGCAATGTTTTCAGCAGGCTGCTGCTGCTTCCTGTCCCAGAGAAGAGGAGACGTTGGTTCTCATCCCAGCTCTGGAACTGGCAAATCATCTCACCTCTCTGGGCCTCTGTTTTCCCTCCCCTGAAAAATAAGGAAGCTGAAGTGGACAATTCCTAGACCCCCTTCCAGCCCTTCTGCTCTGTGGTTTCATGAGAACAGAAATCACAGCTATTCCTTAGGCCCTCTGGGGGGGAGTAAAACCAAAACATGGTAAAACCTTCTGTCTGCTATACAAATTTTAGTGTCCAAAGATTTAAAGTCCATTTATCCTAGAGATTTGCCAGGAAGCAGGTCAGTTGATATTTTCATACACTTACATGAATGTATTTTAGCATTGTTAGAAAATTTTTCTGTAGGCTGAAACTTTGTGGGGAGTTCATTCCATTTTTTTTTTTTGACATCTCATTTTGAAATTCAAAGTAATTGACTTGTTTTGGGTGTCCTATTTAGGTGCTTTCCAAATCTCAAATAATTTTGTCAAACACTCCAAAAATTATACTCTGCCCTCAGAAATTGTTTTAAGGACAATTGTTTATTATATGAAATGGGATAGATGAAAACCTAAATGTTATAATATTTCAGTTATTCAAACATCCACACCTTAGCAATGAATGCATGCTAAGTGGAGCCATCTTACTATAATATGACTTTGTGCTTTTCTACTGCATAAGGTTCATTTGTTCATGAATGGGTAGATGATCTTGGTGAGAAAATGAAAAAACTTTTACATGTGTGAAAATATAGACTCATCTTCTTTTGGAGTTGTTGCTTGCTCAGCACACATATGTTGACTTCCTGCTTACTAGACAAGCACTACTTGTTGAGGTTACACAGATGAGTAAGATATGCTCCCTTCCCCTGGAAAATCAAGGCTAGTAGAAGATGCTTGTAGTTTGCACAGAAAAAAAGAACTTATAAAGTTTTTCTACTATATTACCTCGTTGGAACTCATGAGGGGTTATTATTATTTTCTTTATTTTACTCACAGGGAAACTGAGTCTCATAAAGGTTAAGTTACTGTAATGGTCAACTCGTTATTACTTGCTCAGTATCTGTTGTCCTATTTCACAAGGCCTTGGGACCATGTCTATCCTTTTCACTCTGTTGCCCCAGTGCCCAGCACAGTACCTGGAACCTAATAGGTGCTCAATACATATTTGGCGTATTAGTAAATATTAGATTATTGGTACAACCAGCAAATATTAGATCACAGAATGGCATTAGCAGTGTTAGTCTTCTCCCTCTTCAAGCAAGCGTTTTTTTCACTGTGCCTTGTTGACTCTTTAATTATATCTGCTTAGTATTAACAGAATGAATGCTTGAGGTCTGGAAAAAGAATTATGTACTACCTAATTTTATAAATGAGGAAAGAGATTGCCTTTGGAAAGCAGAAGCTAAACACCCTTGCAAAGCACCACGATAAATACCCCAGAACTCAGACTTTGAAACTCAACCATCAAAGAACTCTTTCCTTCATAAAGAAACAATTATGTCACATGGGCCAAGATTTCCAATTGTGTAATAGCTTGAAATAATTTTGAATTAGCCATTAAAAGAGATGGCAGCAAGTTTGAGAGTCTAGAAGAACTTGTGTGCTGTATTAGTAATTTGGCTGATATTTGTGAAGCTCAGCTTATGGCGGATACTAAGATACAGGGCTATTAGCACTTTAGAATATAAGAATGGAATTCAAAATGACCTTGGCAAAACTGAGGGTTGTTAATCCTAAATAGGAACACATGTAGGCAGGAAAGACAAATGTACAGTAACTGTAATATGCAACTGTGGCAGAAAGGAATTTAGAGTTCCAAATTCGGTAATCACAAAGTAATTCCTGTATTGCATTCTTCAGTCTGTTACTAGAATACTCTGGCCAGTTGTGGGTCTACCTGTTTAAGAGATTTGTAACAAATCGTGTGAGATTCAGAGGATATAGAAAAGAGTTGAAGGTTGGGGATTTGGGAATGGGAAAACATAGAAAATAAGTCGAATTTCAGTCATGTAAGACCTCAGAAATTTTTACCTCTCATACACCCATGCTCAGAAACTACTTTGGGACGTGCTGCACCAAAATGAGGGAATGAAGCACGACAGAGGAAGGCAATGGAGACACGATACAGGCCAGTGAGGCCCCAGGAGACAGGGAAGCGGAAGCCTGGTGGCAAGTGTGTCCCTGGTGTCCAGGGCCATCCATCTGGTCAATGCACATTACAAGGCTCAAGGAGAGACTTCTTTAAGAAGATGAAGTTAAAATAATCTTGATGTGTTTGAACATTTTAAGAAAAAGGTTAAATAATTGTTGGAGAGTTTGGAGTTAAATTAGTGATAATACATAGAATACTTGACCAAACAAACAGAAAGGAACCTCAGGGAGACAAAAGTCTGAGCCAAAAAGAATAGGAGAAATATAGTTTATATGGTAGAGCTTAGCTATAAAGAACATTTATATACTTACTATAATATGAACACTAAGTATTAATTGAACCAAAATTGTGATCTAATGATAATGAGCGCATGAAGAGGTGAGAAGGGGATCTGGGCCTGATGGGGAGGGAGAGGGAGCTGAAAGGACGCTGTGTCCTTATCATCCACAGTGAGGAGTCCTGTTAATCCAATTAACAATATAAACTAATATAGTATACTTAGAATTGTGGGAGTTAGCATGAAAAACATCAATCAACCAATTAATCAAACAAAACACATAGCTAAAAATGTTGTAAATGGTTCTTTTGGAGTGGGGAGAAAGGTGCTGGGGGAGGTATGAAGGAGTGCTATTTTTCACAATAGACCATTTAATTGCATTCTTTTTTTTAAAGATTTATTTTATTTATTTGAGAGAGAGAGAGAAGGAAAACACGAGCCGGGAAAGGGGCAAAAGGGGGAGGGAGTGGGAGAGAGTCCTCAAGCAGAGTCCCCACTGAGCAAGGAGCCCGAGGTAGGGCTGGATCCCAGGACCCAGGGCCATGAGATCATGACCTGAGCCAAAATCAAAGAGCTGGACGCTCAACTGACTGAGCCACCCAGCCATCCCTAATTTGCGTTCTTTAAACTGTGTGCAAATTATTTAACTACCTAAGAATGTATTTAAGAGGTGACCTAATAATATCCAAACATGGAGAAATTTGTCTTTTCACGATAACTGCTTGTTGTATTTGTGAAGTCGAGATTTCGCTTAATGCTGTGTTCTGGTTAAGGGCTGTTCTATAGGAGTTTCTAAACAGATGAGGCATTTCCTTTCCTGGAGCTGTGTGGTACTGACAGTCCACACTCACCAGCCTGGCCTGGCTTGGCTTATATGCAGTTATGGATTAAGGCCCCAGTCCATTGCCCTGGCTCATCTCCTGGGTTCTTTATAATTCTGTGGGCCTCTGGCAGAGGTGTGGTGTAAAGGACAGAGCCCTGGCTTTGTAGACACACAGACCTGAGGTCAAACTCCAGCTCAATCATATGCTATTCATGTGACCTCGGAAAAGTTGCCTAATCTCTCTGAACCACGATTTCATCATCTGTAAAATGGGGCAGTGCAATACTTACCTCATAGTGGTGCTGAGGGATTAAATGCAATTATAAAGCACTTGGAAGATTCTCGAAAAATGTCCATTCCCTCTCCTCTGACATAGTAATCTCACAAGTTTAGAGAAGTAATGATTTGAATCATATTGTGACGGTGCCTGTTTAACTTGAATGCAATCAGGTGGAAAATTTAAAATATGTATTTAAATATATGCTTGTTTTTATCTTTTACATGAGACAAAACAACCAGTTCTTCCATCCCAGATGGATATGCTTTAAAAATAATCGATTTGTTCAAATTAGATAGCTATTTTGATGCCTTGTAGACATAATTTGAGTGTTTATGTGTTACATGTGGTCTAGTAGCATGAAAAGACTCCAGAAATGCTCAAGGCCTGTATTTGATGGAAGAGTCAAAACATGCCCCATCCAACCAGTCTCCCAAATTGCTACATAACCCCTTGAGACCCTGTGAATCATAGTTTATAAACAACTATTCATGGATCCAGGTATTCCCCCTAGGGTATTATTTATGTGAGGCTGCTAAAGAGCAATTTTTTTTTTTTTTGGCCTTGCTAAGTATTAACTCTAGTGCCTGGCTCACAAAGACAAAGGGATGTGAGGGTGGAGAAGAATCCACTTAAGAAGAGCTTAAGAGACCCCTTGCAGAGAAAAGATGGCAAAAAAGAAAAAAAAAAGTGTCAGCCTTTAAGTAAAAATCTTCCTAAGGAATAAGAACCATGTGGTTCTAGGGTCCTCCATAATCCAGATGCCAAGAATAAATGATCCTGGTTGATGAAGAGCAACCTGCCCCTCACTCAACTTTGTAATTCTGCCCCAAATGGATTTCCAGATGAAAGATTAAAAAACAAAACAAAACAAAACAAAACCTCCCTATGTTGCTGCCTCTCAAATCTGCACAGATATTGACAGTTCAGTGCCTATTTTCCACATCGAATTTCTGTCATTTGATAAAAATATTTTCATCTTATATATTTTTTTAAAAATGCAACCAGTAACCATTTTTATTTTTCCAGAATTGGCTCAGGTTAAAATAGATTTCTCCCCTTTGATCTAGGTGAAAGAACATTGAGTTCCTCCTTTGTGTTATTCCATTTTCTCTACCTCAAACAGGAACAAAAGTCCTTTCCATCATTCATCAATTGAATTAGTCAGTTCCTTGAATTGAGCACCTGATAACTGGCTGGGAGGCGCTCATTTTCTATTTAGGGATGATGGTGGAGGGAGAAGAACCTAGATTTGGAAATAGACAGTGATGATAAGATGACAATAACAATATGTACAAAGGTTAAGATAGCATTAAAGCTAGTAAGGCCAACCATGGGTTTTCTGGAAAGGCTTCCACAGATGAGGTGAAGTTTTGGCTTGGTCTCGAAGGCCTTGTGAGAACTTGCCAGTCAGGCAAAGGGAAATTGAGGACATTTGTGAAGGATAGCAAAGGAATGGTGAATGGTCAAGGAATAGAGTTTAGAACCAAATGGTATTTTGGGGAATGGCATGAGGCTCCATGTGGCTAGGGTAAATATGGGAAGGTGGTAGGAGGTGAGAAACAGGAAGTAGGTAACAAAAGTGACAGGCTCCAAGATGCATTGTCAAGAGAACACTTGGAGAACACGGGGAGGATGGGCTGGAGTAGGCGAAACACTGGCTAAGAGTCATTCTGGTGAGGGATATGGAGTTCCTGAGCTATGGCAATAAGTACATCAAGCAGGAGATAATAAGTCATCAGAAGTCACTGAAAAATGTAAGGTACTATGTAAAATCATAAAAAGATACTAATTCCTGGTATTATTATCTGTCCTAACTTGGAGTGTGTTGTGACAGTCCATCCCCAGTGCAACTATCCCCTGTGGCCAATCTAATGTACAATGTCATCTAGAGTAGGTATGTGCTACCATCACTGTCCCCTCGTGACTTCCCAGAATTCATTATGAAGGCTATTTGCAGAGCAAGCTCATTTTAGTCTCTTTAAAACATCATAAAATAAACGTAGATTGTCCGTTTCATTTTCTTTAAGTACCCTGCAGAAGACAATTAACTTTGCTTCTAGCACAAAAGATAGCGTCAGTATAACTTTTGTGGAATTGGTAGAATAGTGAAATCTAAGGATGTGACCAAAGATGCCTGCGATTTTATAGGCTTTTTCATTCAGATGAATGAATTGATGGCTTTGCCACAGCATTTTTAGCATTCTAGGCTTGTGATAAAATGGAATCCAGTTCAAGTTTCTTTCAACCTTCATTTTAAGGAGCTGTGTGGCACTTGTGATTAGATATGTAAACATTTGTCAATATACATGTTTGGATTGGACAATGATTTAACATTCTGACCAAATATCTATGCTAAATCCATCAATAAGACAGCTGAGGAAAGAATTTCTGGAAGAATTTTTACTGTTCTTCAGTGTTCCTCAGCCAGGAAGTCACAGGAAATAATGTATTGTGGTGCATATTTCCCTGCAGGATTTGGTGTGTTGTTCATTGTGCAGCATTGTGCTTTCCAGATGCCTTGTACTTTTTTCACGTTTTTGTGCTTGCTTTTCCCTTCAGGATAATTTGATGAAGTCAGTTCCTCAGAGAGAGAAAATGTCTTTTTTATTTTTTTAAGGTCAGGCACTTTCCACTCCCCACCCCCCCCCAACAATTGAGAGATAAACTTGATTAAACAAAAGATTGAAGTAGCCAAAATTAATTATTTTGACATACGAAGTAAACATGATTGCAATATGAAATAGTCATTAGATAATTTGAATAATCTAATCGGATAAGTGTTTCTGATTAAACGAAAATAAAGTCTGTCAAAATTGGAGCAGTTGAAGAAGTAGTAAATTAGAACCTGGAATATGAAAATGAAAACCACCCTCTTCTGAGAGAACCTCACTATTATTTTATTACATATGGTTTTTACTTTCAAGTTTGTGCTTTTCTTCGCACTTACCTTCACCCTGTCTTTATTGGAGAGTGAAACATTTTCCCTACTCTTATGTGGGAAAGTAGTATAATGCTTTTAAGTCAGACTGATATTCTTAAGTTAAGCAACTGTTTTTGTTTTTGTTTTTTTTAAAGATTTTATTTATTTATTTGAGAGAGAGAGAATGAGAGAGAGCACACGAGAGGGGGGAGGGGCAGAGGGAGAAGCAGACTCCCTGCCGAGCAGGGAGCCCCATGCGGGACTCGATCCTGGGACTCCAGGATCATGACCTGAGCCGAAGGCAGTCGCTTAACCAACTGAGCCACCCAGGCGCCCTTGTTTGTTTTTTTTAAACACCTATACCACTGGTTTTTCAACCCTGTCTGCATATTAGAATCACCTGGGAAATTAAAAAAAAAAAACCAACTCAGAGACTCCACCCCCAGAATTACTGATTCAGTTGGTATGGGGTAGGGCCTGGGTGTTCACATTTCTCAAAACCTCCTAAGCTGACTCTAAAGTACAGTCGAGATGAGACCAATGACCTCCACTGTTCTTTGTCCGAGTGTCCCCAGGCTCATTTTCAACCTGCCAAACTTGACTCCCTATCCCCACTTAAAGACTGCTCTTGGGATAACTGTGGCAATTAAGAGCAGTAGTTTCCAAGGGAGGGGACCACGATGATTTATTAGGGTGCAGGGGAAAAATGACGAGTTCTATCTCTATTTTTAAATCTCATCCTCTAATGATAGCTGTTTTTAAAATACTTTATGCTGCACATACTGTATTAGCACAATAGACTTTTTTTTCTTTCAGGTGGGGATGCACTATCAAAAAAGTTCACAACTGTTGAGGTAGGCTGAACAGAAAACGTCCTTTTCCCCATCACTTAGGTGCCATAATTCTTTGCTGTCATCAAGAGTAGCTCAAATGTTTTTGTGGTCAACTGATTGATGTAATCATTTGTTTGTTTATTTATTTATGATTTTTTTTCCAGTAATCTCTATACCCAACATGGGGCTCAAACCCACAACCCTGAGATTAAGAGTTGCGTGCTCCACTGACTGAGCGAGCCAGGCACTGCAGTCTTTTAGAGCTGTGTATGGAGTCTGACAAGGTGTTCTCCACTTCACAGCTGGCCCCTTCTCTTAGTAAAGTTTTCCCTAGCCCTTAGCTGTTCTAAAATGCACAAGCCCTTTTGGGTACAGCAATAGAAGGAGAGGCTTTAGCATAGAAATGACTGCAAAATAGCCCCTGATATTAAGAAATTGTTTTTAAGGTATAATAATGATATTGTGAATATTTAAAAAGAATAAAAGAAACATTTATCTTTTAGAGATACATGCTATATTTATGGATGAAATGAAACAGTACCTGGAATGTGCTTTAAACTAATATGAGAGTATTTTTAACCACAAAAATAAAAAAAAAAAAACAACGAATATGAGAATGAGGGAAATAGATGGAGTTTGGCACAGTTGGCTGTGATTTGACCATTACTGATTTGGAGTAATTGGGTATATGAAGGCCCTTATTATATTCTGCTTACTTTTTTGTATGTTTAACTTTCTGTGATAAAAAGTTTTAAAAACCTGTTTGGATCATTTATGGTTCATTTATTTAAAGAGAAAATCCTCAGCCCAATTATAAGAGCATCCCAAACTACCACTATTGGGCCTGCACAATTTCAGATGGGGGTTTCCAATTGTGTTCTACAGTGAATCCCACTCCTTCTGGGCTGTCTTCCTCCTCCCTCTCTATCCTTATGCTCTTTCCTCCCACCACCCCCAGCCATGCCTGTCTCTCAACCTGCTATCCCTTTCGACAGTGAGTAGCTCCTCTTCTGTCTTTTCTCCTTCATCTGCCTTCATGGTTTTCTATCAAATCATTTTAGTTTCTGCTTCACCCCAAAACCCCCTCAGACATCAAATAGTCAAACCTAGTCGGTGCTCTCGGTCCATTTCACCTGGTTTTGCCAAGCAGGCTGAGCCAAGCACAATCCTCCTTCGCTGTGCTTCTGTTCTTGGGGGACTGGTGTTCTAGCAGGGCGAGAAAAGCAGCTTCCCCTGCTTCTTTGGGGGGCTGATTCTTGATCTCGTAGCTCTGGCCTGGGGTCTTATCCTGTGTGTTCTGCGTCCTTGGGCATCATATCACAATCCTGCCTGTGGGGATTTCAGATATTTGCTGATTGGGAGGAGGTGACCTTTCTGCTCCCTTCTGCTGGGCCCAGTGGAAACCACCCCCCCCTTCCTTGTCCTCATGAAACAGAAAGTCTTGATGCAGGTTTCAGAGTTTCTGTCGGGGGAATTTCTAGGATGCCTATTAATCTTCCTGAGTTTTTGTACTCTTTTTAAATATGAATTGCTCTGGAAGTCCCTAAAGCATTTATCTTCATAATTATAATTCATCCCTGATATTTGGAGAATTTCAGGGTTTTCAAATAACTTGGATGTATGCAATCTCACTTGAACAATCATTTCTTTTTCTTTTATAATGCACACAGCACCTGCTTTGCACATTCCATGATGATAGGTGAGGAGGACCACTCTCAGCCACTTGGATGCAAGCTCCATTCCCCTGCTGGATCTTGCTTCCCCCACCCCCAACCACACACAACTTCCTGGTCCCCCACCCCTCGCCTGGCTATTAGATATTGCATCACCACCTCCCTTTCCCCTACTGCTCTGTGACCTACCACGTGAAAAGTAGTGCTCAGTGTGAACAAGCTGGCATCACAGTGTTGGCAGCTGCATTCAACTTGACCTATAGCTGGGCCTGTGTCGGGAAACTGAGGGGGAGGGGCGGGAGCCAGGAGAAGGGAGAAGAAACGGAGAATTGTTCACTTTCTCTTCTCTCTCTGCACTTCCAATTTTAGAGTGGGGCCTCCACTTCAGCTTGCAGTTCAAGGACACTAGGAGGGTTAAGCTTAGGACCTTCCAGCCTCACTTGCAGCCCCAGGACTGAGACCAAATAGGGGAAGGGGGGAGAAAGAGAAGACGCCAATGCAAGGCGGTCCTCGCATTGGCAGTCCTCGGGAGAAGGGGGGAAGGTGGGAGAGAGGTGGGGGAAGACGCGGCCAAGAGGGAGAGGAGGAGAAAACATTTACGGGTTCATTTGTTTCTTATGTTAGAAGAAAGCTGGATTGGGGCGCCTGGGTGGCTCAGTTGGTTAAGCGACTGCCTTCGGCTCAGGTCATGATCCTGGAGTCCCGGGATCTAGTCCCGCATCGGGCTCCCTGCTCGGCAGGGAGTCTGCTTCTCCCTCTGACCCTCCTCCCTCTCATGCTCTCTGTCTCTCATTCTCTCTGTCTCAAATAAATAAATAAAATCTTAAAAAAAAAAAAAGAAGAAGAAAGCTGGATTATCAGGTGCCCTGTTTAACTAAAATGCATTCCACTAGACTTCTGAGGAAGTATTTAAAATGTCCAAATGGTAGGTGAGTTATTGACATGCTAGGATTTGGGGGGGCAAAATGAGGCAATTTTTCAGATACTTCGTAAAGCAAGAAGTTCAGGACATTGAAGAGACATTCATTTGTTGACACATTTTCTAATTTTAGTGTATGTGCTGCCGAAGCGAGCACTGTTGACACATTTTCTAAGTTTCCTTCACAGCTCCTCAATAATATTCCATGTAATATGTATTTCATACCAGGTTGATGTTTTCACTCAATTTTCCAGGCCATTGGAGGCAATTGCTTAAAACTCTTTCTTTTCCCTCTACAGACAAAGCTTATGTGTTGATAAGATTGGTTTATTCTTTTTGTGTAAATCCTGGCAGGAGCATATAGATAACATTTATCCTTTTTATGTAATTTGGCCACATAAGGAAATCCAAGAAATCCAGAAAAAGTACAAAAAACCCTCAAAACATAAAGGGTTGAAAGCTCAGAGAGAATTGCTCTTACTATTTGGTGTGTATCCAGTCAGCCTGCTGTACATACATCCATTTCTCCCTCTCTTTCTCCCCCAACAGGGACCACGTGTTCATTCTAGTCTGCATTCTTCTCTTTATTTCACACTGTACTATAGACATATGCCTATGTATGCAACAGAATTTTTTAAGTATGGATTTGATTGCAGTATGATACAAAAATGAAAATACACAAATTGTGAGTAGCTTGATGAATGTTGTCACAGTGAATGCACCCACGTAACCAACACATGCACGCATGTAACTGACTCTGGGGTGCACAGCAGCACTCACCAGCTCCCCAAAAGCCTCCCTCATGCCCCCTTCTAGGCACTGTGCTCCATCTCAGGTGTTCCCACTATCCTGACTTCCGAAGCAGAGAGGCTTCCCCGCCCCTGGTTTTGAAGTTTATGTAAATGTTGTATTTATAAAATAGATGGTCTGTTATAAAATATTTATTAAAACTATTGTGTGTATTTTTCATTTTTGTTTTTGTCTAGCTTCTCTCGTCCTTATGTGCAGAGCAGCATTATTCATTATACCTCAGGAGGGGCCAACAACACACATGTCATGCAAAATAGAATGGTTAAATATGTTGTGGTAGAAGACTACACAAAGAAATCTTCTGGAGGACATGCACACCCCCTTTCTATCCTAGAAAATGGATTGTTAGGTTGTATGGTAGGCATATGTTTAGCATTACTAGATGATTGCCAAACAGTTCCAAAATGGTGATACCAATTTTAGGCTGTCACCAGTAACGTATGTTTAAGGGTTCCACCTGTTTCTCATTCTTGCCAATGCTTGGTATTCTCAGCTTAAAAAGGCCAGGCCATTGAAGGTAATCGGTTGAAGCTCTTCTTTTACCTATATTGATAAGGCCTATATATATGTTTATCCTTTTTGTATAAACCCTACAGAAGCATATAGATAATACTTGTCTTTTTTATCACCCTGATGATACGTTCACTTAAAGAAATCCAGGACAATTTCAGTCATTTGGATGGGTGGGTAGTGGTATCTCATTGTGGTTTTAATTTTCATTTCACTTATTTACCAGTCATTTGGAGACCCTGTCTTGTGAAATGCTTGTTCAACTCTTCTGCTTATTTTTCTCTTGAGTTGTCTGCTTTTTTGTATTGACCTGTAGGAGTTCTTTACATCTTTGAATGAGTCCTTTGTCAGATTTGTAGTACAAATATCTTCTCCCACTCTATGGCTTGCCTCTTAATGATAACTTCTCATGGGATGGAAGTTCTTAGTTTTAATGTAGTCCAACTTATCAATATTTTTTTATGGTTAGTGCTTTCTGTGTCCTGTTTCAGAAATCTTGGCCTATTTTGAGGTCATGAAGACGTTCTCTTGTGTTTTTTCTAAAAGTTATGTATCTTACCTTCCACATTTAGGTTTATGATATATCTAAAGTTGATTTTTACATATAGTTTGTGGCAGATGATCAAGATTTTTTTCACATATGTGTCTGATTGACCCAGTATCATTTATTTAAAAGACTTCTCCCCACACAACATGACTTTTACACGAGTCTATGATAGTCCACCATATGGATACAGATGTACCATTTAACTAGTTGAGAAAGCATTTTAATGGAGTATTTTCTTGTATATGTTCTTCCTTAACATTAGGCCCGAGTGACTTCCCAAAAAAGAAAAATTACTGCAATGAGTGCTGAAGCAATTTTTTCTATAAAGAATAAATACTGAGATGCTAAAGACAGCCACATGTATTAAAATACGATAAAAATTCTTAGTTATAATTTTGAATTGACTGTTACAAGACAAACAAAAGGTAGACTTTAAAAAGTGAATTTTGACTGAAGGCTTGTATAAAGTGGTAATTCGGAGAGGTTTAGGTTAATTCTAGCTAACAATGATATTGTTCTTATTGTATTAGCTATACATTAATCAGCTGAATAATTAAGCTACTGTTTCATATTTTGACAACCAGTTTGGAAATGTAACAAATTATTTGTTATTTACCAGAGGAAACTTGGTTTGAGAATACATTATATTATGAACATTTTTGGTTATTACACTATTAGCATTCATTTCCTCAGTAACTTCTTTTGAGGTCTCCACTTTATTTGACATGACTCATAACTGTAAAGGTTTTAGAAAAATGGAAACTTGTGAAGAGTTATATGACAAAGATGGCTATAATTAAAACTTAGGAAGTGGGTTTTATATATGCTGATGATATATATGTGAAATTTATGATTGAAATTTAACATTTCCATATGGTCCGAACAACCATTTTGCATAGTTTATTAGAATAAACTTAATGAGGAAACATAATGCCAATTTTCCAATGGACTTTAAATATATTATAATATAAAATGGTATTGGAGGAACTTGTTATTAATCTTACTTTTAGTTACTGAGAGAATGTCAGTGGTATTAAATTTTTTTTAAGATTTTATTTATTGAGAGAGAGAATGAGATAGAGAGAGCATGAGGGGGGGAGGGTCAGAGGGAGAAGCAGACTCCCTGCAGAGCAGGGACCCCGATGTGGGACTCGATCCCGGGACTCTAGGATCATGACCTAAGCCGAAGGCAGCTGCCCAACCAACTGAGCCACCCAGGCGCCCGTCAGTGGTATTAATTAGTCTTTGACATGGGTTTTTTCCCTCTGTTAAGTATATTATTAAGTCTTATGTATTTGATTTTTAAAAATTAATCTTAAAGTGTGCTTAATAGTTCAGCCATTTAAAATGGTTGCAATCAAAATAAGCAAGTTGGATTTGTAACAGGTAAACTTAATTTTTTGCACTTGCTTGAGCAAAAACTATTAATTTTAATTTAGAAAATCTGACTAATCTGCAGTGCATAAAAATGCATTTGAATTGGATTTTAACCTTTAGTAATAGACTTCTTGTTTTCATAGAACTTACACTAGTTTATATTCACATATATTTATCATTACATGCATTAACTATTTTTAATTCTGTTGAAATTATTTTAAGGTGAATACATTGGTGAAATTAGATTTATTGACTCTTGCACTCTTTACTTTTATACCTGCAAACCGAACTATTGTCTCTTTTCAAAAATCCTACCTTATATTTATTAAATGCTTCTACTGAACAAAATGGAATTGGAAGCTAGAAATTACAACAGCAAGGCTTGTGGGTTATGGAGAGTGATATAGACCAGAGCTTCCTGAAGTACTCGTTCTCAGGACTTAGGCATTGCTGTGTTTAAACAGAGCAAAACAAAATAAAACACGTACAATGGTCAGATTAATTTGGGAAGTCAAAATTAACCAGGTTTTCAAAATGCTGAATTATCAAAGCTTTTAATATGCTATGGTACATTATGAGTGCCCAAGTGGTTGGGGGGTAAGGGATGGGAGAGCAGTGTGAGAGGAGCAGTATTTCCCAGACTTGAGGGTGACTCTGGGGTCTAGTCTAGAATTTCTGGGACATTCTTCAGGAAATGTTGGTTATAGGAACCTCCTTCACTCAGCAGTTCATCCCAGCTCCTGACCGCTCCCTCCGACCCCCAAAGTTCCCAAGTCTAAAGTGGACCTGATTATTTTGGTGCTTTTCTCTGCCTTACATTCCTGAACTGAAAAATTAGTATAATCCATGTTCCTATACAAGAGGTGTTTGAATGTCCTTTACAGCCTTGGACTAGATCCCAACCAATCCCTTCCTTCTTTCCAAAAGCATTTTGAGCTCTTACTTTTCCCTCAGCCTGGAACAATCTCGCCCTTGATATTCCCAGGCATGACTGGCCTCTCATCAGTTTATTACTCAAATGCCATGATTAGGCCACTTTGTTGTCCTTCCCCTCCCTTAGCACTTTTTAGCATATTATGCCATTTTATTATCTTCACAGCTCTTGTCCCTATCTAAAAATATTTATTTTTGCACTTAACTTTGTTAATTGTCTGATTTACCCCCACGGGACCATGAGCTCTGAGACATCAGGGACTTAATCTCTCTTGTTCTTTGTATTCCCAATTCCTACAACTGTGCCTGACACATAATGGGCCCTTGGAAGGTTCTGGGCTCTGTGATCAAGGAATGCACATTCCTTGTGCAGGAGAGAGATACAAACACAGAATCCCATATGTTACCAGCTGTGCTTGAGGTTCATGTAGGCTGCTATGGGACCTCCAAGGAGGAACGCTGCTCTTGGGCAGAAGTGGTGGGATGGGCAAAGGGGTCATAGAAAACCCCTCATAGGCAACCTCTGAACTGAGTCTTGAAGGCCAAGTAGGACATATAATGTTTGGGGCCAAGGATACAGCCCATGCAAAGGGCTGAGGGTGAGTTAGATGACTCGGATATGTACAAGTGGTTCAAGCAGGGTGGTTGGCAGAGGAGTGGACTTGAGGATGGCAAGGCTGGTGGCAAGAGATGGAGACAGGGCCCAAAGGCTGTGCTAAGGAGCTAGGACTTTATTCTGAATCTGATGGAGAGTAGTAAAATTGGAAGGATTATAATCATGTCGAAATTAATATTTCATTTCTGGCAGCTGCAGGGATGATAGATAGGAGAGCATGAGACTATAGGTGGGAAAGCCAATTTGAAACCTTTGAAACAGAATTCATGTTTGAGAGACCCGCAGCACACTTTGCCCTTTCTTTCCTTTGTTCACAGTTGTTGCTTTGGTGGAAAACATTTTTTCTTCCATCTCCACATGCTCTAGTGCTACCTGTTGTTTGAGGCCCAGCTTGAATGAATGAATATGGTCACTGTGGGCCAAAGAGAACCAAATATATAACCCTGGATCTGTTTCTGAGGGTATGTGGCAGAAGATTATCCTGACCATTCGTGAATTCATTCTGGGCGTTTGGGACTATATAGAACATTGCGATGTCTTGTTGTTTCCTACATGCTAGACACTATGTAGAATGCTATATTTACAAGGATTATCTATTTAATCCTCACAAGCACCTGTACACTGGATATTATGATTAGCTTCACATTATGGATTAATCAACTGAAGTACAGTTTTGTAAATAAATTGCTCAAAGTCACACCATCATTAGTAAAGATTAAAGATAGAATCTTGGAGGATTGGCACCAGAACCATAATAACAGCATTATCTTGTAAAGAGCATTAGACTAAAAGTCAACAGAGCTGGATTCTAGTTAATAATTAATAATGACCATATATCCAGCTTCATAATCCACTAAGATAGGTGTCATCATCCCCATTTTCATAATAAGAATACTACGGATTAGAGGGTTTTAATTAATTGTACAAGGCCACATAGCTTTGGATTTGAATCCACGTATATGTGATTACAAATTTAATGATTTCAATCGTTGGAAATACTCTTCCTGGTAGCTCTGGTCCTGATTCATTTGAATGGTCTATGATATTAGACTCTGAGCTCCCGGCACTGTCATCTGTAAAATGGCAGAGTTAGACTTGATGGCATCAAGGATCCCTCTGCTCTATGAACTATGATCTAAAAGTATCCCGGAGCCCCCACTGATTTCTTCCCGTATTACTCTTCTTCACTGCTTTGGGTTGGGTTTACTCTTTTGAACAATGAGAGAACTATGAAGAAAAGGATGACCTGGATAGGTAGCTTGCAAGGTGAGCATGGGGTCAAGGGCAGAGGGCTGGCTCCCAGCCAACTGGAAATTAAAAAAGGAATTGAGGTGGCGACAAACCCGAAGCCAAGTTCCACACAGCCAAAATATTGGAGGAGAACACTGGCGAGATGATGAGGGAGTTTCAAGGTCACTCAGAGGCCCTATGAGAATCCTGAGGGAATAAAGGGTATGCTAGCAATGAGTGTTTGTGGCAGGTGTGGTGTATGGCTAGGACTGAGAATGGAATTCAGTGAAGAAAAACCAGGACTTAGTGGATAGTTTGTTGAGACAACATTGTGTTGAGAATAAAGGAGGAGAAAAGCAGGTTAGTTGGGTGACACCTGATCAAGGCAGCTTGTCGAAAACGGAAAGATCACATGCCATCCGGGGACATTTCCTAGGAAATGTGTTCGTAGAAAACTCAAGCTTTAGTAGATAAATCGTTAGGAAAGCTTTCAGGGGAAGAGATGTGGGCCATGTTTACAGGGCTAATTAGATCATATAGAGTCGGGGCTTTGAGGTACACAATTAACAATTTCCCTTCTTAGAGTTTTTATGTCACAGAAACAAAAGCATAAGAGACGAGAAAGGGTGAGGTTATAAGAGAATGAAGAAAAAAAAGGCATAATAGACAAATGATAAAGAAAAAACGTAGGAAAATAGAGACCTTTGTTGTGCAATCAGTGTGTAACAACTGCAATAGATCATTAGGAAGGAAGGCCCTGTTCCCAAGTCTCTCAGGCTCCCCCTACAATTGCTTAACTCTCTGTGTCTGAAATATGGAGGCAAAGTTATAATGAGAACAAGTTGTCAGAGACCCAGAAACATTCTTGTACTGGAATGCTTTTTTGCAATATACATGTGATGAGAGTCAGTTTTTTCTAGAAGGATAAACCTAGTCACATTTTCCCAACTGGGACCTGATAATTAGAGATACCCATTTCGTTATCCTTCTGTCTCGTTTTCTCCACGTCGAGTAAGTTTCGTTTAAATAAAGCATGCTTCACATAGGTTAGAGAGACTGATTACAAAGCCATTGGTATAAGAAATAAAGATCGGAGATATTGTGACGTGTAGACGAAGTGATGGAAACGTATCGTTTTCATTTCTAGGGTCCCAAACGATATGACGTGAAGTCCTGAAAATGTGACCTGTGACAGTGACATAAGCCAATGCCTTGTGTGTCACAACCAGGAGTCCGTGATGATGAAGACAGGGAGAAATTGTGTTAGGGTGAATGATGATGTGATGTAAGATAGTTCTCCAGAGGTGAGTGCGTCGATAAGAAGGTAGAGACTTGAGACTCCACAGGTGTTTAAGTGTTTGGGAAAATACGGAGCCTTCCTTAAGCAAAGTAACACACATACCATGGTGCCTGATACTCAGTAGGTCTTCCTGTTTCTCCCTTTTGCTACTCCTAACTGGTGAACATGGGAAGAGAGAACGTGGGCTTATTTTTCCAACACTTTGACTGGACTGAAACCAGGTTTAGGTGAAGATACCACAGGGAAGTGAACTGTTGTCCATAGAAACAGGACATACCCTTTCAGGAATGGAGCAAGTGAATTAGTGTGTACTAGTTCTTGAACACCTATTTTGTTCCAGGAGTTTTATTATGCATCGGTGACTTCATTTTATGCTCACGGCAATCCAGTCTTGATCTTGAAACTGAGGAACGAGAGAATCAAAAGTGTAAAAATATGCCCAAAGTCACATAGCTGCTAATGAAGGAAAAGTTGAGGATTGTCTCTAACCCCAATTGCATGCTTTCTCAAACTAGCCGACCTTTGCAATCATCATGAAGGTCATTAAAGGGCAACTGGGATACAAGAGGTAGATGGTGCAGGAAGATTATCTGGCTGATGTGCTTTAGGGATGATGTAGAGATATCTCTTGTTCTCACCCCTGTGTGCAGTTAAATAGAACAATAATAATATTCTCTTTCTTCTTGCAAAGATAATACAAGTTATTCAAACCAATGGACAAGTAAAAGAAGGAAAAAAAAGTCACCCAAATTCTGCTACCCAGAGGTAAGCAGGGTTAACATTTTTATTATATCTCTCTAATTTTTTTCTGTGCTTATATATTTATAAATACTATGTTTATCCAAATACATATTCTAAAAAATGATAAAAATGTACATACTTGATTTGCAAACTAATTTTCACTCATTCAAACAGATGGCATGTGAAAGAAGTTTTTCTACCTTAAAATTATTAAGACTGGGTATTAGAACAATATTTTGACAAATAAATCCATTTGCATTAATGGAAGTGTTACAATATTTATTAAAGTTATTGAGAGTGCCAGAGAAGTAAAACTGAGTGTTAATGCTATTGATGTCTACTAAAATAACATTTATTATGTGATGCATAATAACTTGCTCTCACACAAATTTGATGTCTATTTAATTAATAATTAATTAATATTAATATCAAAAGTACTGAAAGTGCTAGGTACAAAGTCTAACTGTATTTCCTTTGAAACTGGAATTTTTATAACCCCCCAGTCAGCAACAAAATCACCAGAGTAACTTCTTTTGTGACATTATGAGACCTCAAATTATGTAATATTATCACATTAGTTTGGCTGAAAGAAAAAATATTTGGAGAACACTAAGTGACTAGTCATCTTCTCCTCTAGGGTATTCTAAGTTCTATCCTTGGATCAAATAAGGTGTTTAGGCTAGCATGTATTTTTACTTCTTGAAACCCTTTACTGACATTAATGAGGATCCCTAGAAGAAACACATATGTGAAATATGCTCCCACATTTGCTATAGAAATGCTATTGAGGACAGTGTCTATCATACCACTTGATTGCCCCTACTATTAAACTCCTTCAGAGAATTTGTGTTAGATTTCAGTGCCAGGAAATCATGTCTTACTGGTAGTCTGATATATAATTCTTCCTTCATCATAGTAACAGCAATTTGAGTAATTGTGACTCCGAAACTTTCCATCACCAGCCAGGAAGCTTAGAGCCAAATTTGATGCCAAATCATATAAATTATGTTAACGATGTTCCCATGTTGGCATTTTCCTTTTTCATAGTATTGTTTTCTATCTCCACTTTATTACCCTCATTATTATATTTGTATGTAAATGACAATTCTTCCTTATTTTCTCTCTTAACTTAGAAAGCTAAAGCAGATGTCTTTATGTTAAAGGAATGTAATATTATAAATACTGTGTTTTACCACCTTACTAATTTATTTTGTTCACTTTATTTTGCTGTGTATGTGTAATCTCAGAGGATTTTTCTCTTGATCCTTGGAATTTAGAAAGTGCATCAGGATGTAGCTAGGTGTGACTCTCTTTTCAATAGTCCTACCTCGCCATTAGTGAACTCTTGACCTGAAGACTAAAATCTCTCTTCAGCTCAGAGAAATTTTCTTCTTTTATTTCTTTGATGATTGTTTCCCCTTCATCTGATCTATCCTCTCACGAAGCTAACTTTGTCTTGCAATTAAAACACTTGTAAGATGGCCAACTCATCCTGGTTTGCCTGGGACTTTGCCAGGTTTAGTGCAAACCAGGACGGCCGGTTACCTTACACTTAGCTAAGTTATTGTGTCCCCGAAGATAATGGTTTTTATAGTGACAAGGGAGATTTTAATTTTCAATTTTGAATCCACTGTGGACTGATCTTTTGAAAATATTATACAAATAAATACGACAAAAGTCAAATTAAAAAATACAAGTCCAATTTAAAAAGTTATTTTTAGATTCAAAAGACATACACTCACTTTGTCAAAATGTTCCAAAGGTTTTAAATGCTTTCTCTCTGTTTCTGTAGGTAGCTTGTAAGATCTGGTGTCATCTTGTGGACCACATTTTGAGTAGCCCTGCTCTAGGATTTCTCTAATCTGCTCTGATAATCCCTTCCATCTCCTCCACTCCACATTCTGTTCTCTCCAGCCTGTGCTAAATGCCTCTTTTGTGTTAAAATACCCCATTACGTTAAGCTGTGCGCTTCTTAAGGGAGACAGTTGGAATCTTATTTATCTTTCTACGCCCAGCACCCACCACACTGCCCGACAGGAAGTTTGTTTGGCTGCTGTATTCATTCTTTATTGAGATTGGAAGAAAGTTACAAAGTTCTAGTTATGATTTTTGGGGGGAGGATGAAATTGGGGGGCTTTCCTCGTACTTCTCAGTGTTTCCTAAATTGTCTTGAACACACATGTATTACTTTTGAAACGGGAAAATTAAAGCATTATTTTAACAACTGATTTTATGGAATAAGTGATATCCACCTCGTGGTTTGCGGACAGTAAAAAGTCCCCTTTCATAGTGTAGCTGAACTGTAGGACACAGGCCAACTTGTGGAAGAAGAAAAAAACAATGCTAAATAATCCCTGTCTTCACTGAGAAACAGGATCCTATTCTCATGCTATTTGGATTTGGAGAATCATCAAGAGAATGGAATGACTAACTGGAGGCTACAGTCCAGAAAACATGGTACAAATTTTCCCTTAAAAATAGAAGATAGAAAGTGTTTCCTTTTCACACTGTGTCCCTTTTCAAGTGGCCTGTGATGTTATGAAGTTCAATAACCACTTCACTGGCATGATTCAGACACTGGAATAACTGGATGTGATCATTTAAACTGTGAGTGATGGGGCCCTGACTTCCCTAACTAGACAATAGTGCTATTGGAACTGGCAGTTAATCAGTTTAAAAGTGACTTATCGGTAACGTACAATATGACTAATTTAGCAGCTAAGCAGTTTCATTGTGATCTTGGTGTCAGTGGAATTCCTGTCACCTATCCAACAGTTAAGTCATATTGCATAATTGTTGAGTGACATCACTGGGCTGCAAGATTATTGGCTGAAGAAATGAAAAAAAAAAAAAGAAAAAAGGTTTCCTGGAGTGTCAGCCTTTCCGGCATCTGAACGAACGACTTGCACTGGGACTGCAGTGCAGCTGGCGAGCGAAGTAAAAATGCGAGTTGAAGTGGCTGGCTTTTGGTGTGTCATTGAAAACCCCAGGCTGTAGCACCCGGGAAGATTCTCCAACATGCCTAATTATGAGGTCTCTTCCCTTTGTGTGGGACTTCACAGTGCCAGTCATTAAGGTAGGGGCTGAGGGCGCCAAGACAATGGCACTCTCTTGTAATGAGGGCATTTAATTTTTCTCAGAACTTTACAGTCTTCTCTGTGGAGAGAACAGTTTTAAAAATGCAGCTCACCATCTGCTATACACATAGACACTGAAAAGACGGTCAGCTGGGACCCGGTTGAAAACCTTTTATGGTTAAAAGCCTGGCTTATTTCCAAGGGAACTGGTAGTTCAGGTTAATCACCACAGAACACATAAACTTTAAGTTTATTTAATTGTACAAAATATCAAGCTTTAAAATGACCCACAGAAATTCATAAAAACCGGAGCTATGGCTGATGGGAATTTATACCACTAATGGCTAGCGTTTATTGTTTACCGTGCTTCAGCTTTATGCATACGAATTTATTTCATCTTATAAAGTAGCTAGTATTATTATCCCCAATTTACAGATGAGGGAATGGAGACCCTGGGATCATACAACTGGTAAAGAGTAGAACAAGGTCGTACCCAGGTAGTTCAGCACTAGAACACAGAGTCTTTCTTTTTTTTTTTCTTTCTTTCTTTCCTTCCTTCCTCCCTCCCTCCCTCTCTCCCTCCCTCCCTCCCTCCCTCCCTTCCTTCCAGAAAGAGAACAAGCAGGGGGAGGGGCAGTGGGAGAGGCAGAAGCAGGCTCCCCGCCGAGCAGGGAGCCTGATGCGGGACTCAAACCCAGGACTCTGGGATCATGACCTGAGCTGAAGGCTGAAGCTTAACTGACTGAGCCACCCAGGCACCACTAGAACACACAGTCTTAACCTTTGCCCTCCACTGCATCTTTTTAAATCATAACAACAACAACAACAACTACTACTACTATTTCCAACTACTGAATGCCTTTCATGTGACAGGTACTGTCCCATAACCATCGTATCCTCTCATCAACTCTGTGAGATACAGGCTGCCCTGTTATTACCCCCACTGATAGATTAGGAAAGTGAATCACAGAAAATAACTTACAAAGACAGTAGGTAATAAAAAAAGGATTCAAACCCAGATGGTCCAGATCCAGACTCCATGATTTTAACCACCATGCAAGACTGCTTTTCATAGTTAATATTTATTGATTATCTATTAATGTGTAATCCTTACAACAATCCTGTGATACCCATGATCTACAATAATACCTGCACTGTAGGAATTATTAACCCCAATTTATAGATGAGAAAACTGAGGCAATAAACCATTGGGTAAACTGCCAGCTTCTAAGTAGCAAGCAGAGGCAGAATTCTTCCAAGTCCATCGGACTCCACCATCCCACACCACCATGTGCAATTTTGATGCAGGGAGGCGAACATATGTCAGGTAAAGGGCTGGGATCTCAGGAGTCACTGAGTGTGAGGAGTAATATCTTGGTCTGGGCATCCCCAAAGGATGGGGCCTGCTTAAAGAGATGTCAGAAAGGTCCTGAGAGTCAGCAGGGCTCTGATGAAGGGGCATCCTGCCTTGAAAGCACACTCCCCACTTGTGGATTCTGGGTGATCTCCTGAATGTGGTCAGCCTCCCCTCTCTCCCTTAAATTCCTTTTCTCTTTTCCTTCTCCTCGATATTTCCACAACTGCACTTCCCTGCCCTCCTTTGGTCAGTACAGAACCTCGCACATGCTCAGTTCTCTTGCCTTGTAAGGGTTCCTTCCCCACCCCCAAGCCTCCTTTCCTTTTGTAGCACGTATTCAGTTCTGTGGAATGTGGCCACCCATAAGCATGATACACATTTTCAAAAGGCTTTAGAAATGAATGTGATTAGCGAACTTAATTTTGTTAAAGGGGAAATGCATCAACAGGGCACATGTGGAACCTATTACTTTTACAGTATCCGTGTCCTGCTTTCAAGGGTGTAATAATTTAAAAAAGCTGAAATCACAACAAAAAGCAAGCACAAACCAAAAAACAAACAGAAGATTGAAAAATAGCTTGAATATTACAGAAGTATTTACCTTCAAGTTTTCAAGAGTAAAGAGTTATTTTTAAAAGTTATTCTAGTAAAGGAAATCAAATGTATCTGTTTGTTCATTTAAGAATATTTAGTGTGTAAAAATGAACGAATATTTATTTTGGGGAAGTAGAGATTAAAATATGTATGACACATCCTAATATACCTAAGTCCTTCAAGAACAAACTCAAATGCTGCAAGAGTGAAACAAACTGTAA